>NC_060253.1:81523991-81829582 GCF_921293095.1 Ischnura elegans | reverse complement strand
AAGATATACCGATCAGTGGTTGTCTCAGTTGGACGCATATTTTGAATGAGGTATGGGTGTTTGCTGAATTCTTTTCTGCTTACCAATATTTTAATTCTTAGAATGTTGAGCTAAGGCGTTATATACTATACTAGAGAAATGGACATTCAAGAATACCCACATCATCAAAACCAATGAATGAATGGCCACACAATGAAACATTTTGAATGTGAGAATGGATTTATATCAATAAATATCTCTTTGTTTGCTTCAAATGATGCCTCGACATATGTGAATACCTAACCCGAGTATCCATTCACCAATTTTGTAGTGAAAACGTCAATCTGTGATGCTGTGTAAATGAAATTTTATAACAATCCTGCATCCTCGAGAAAACCATGCTTTGCTGCAGATAATATGATTATGAAGGAAAGTATGTTTTAATTTTTTTACTGCCTTTCATGACGAGATCTTATATCATCATCATAAACATTCAAATGCATAGTCGAAAAACGAAGCAGAAACTCGGCTCTATATAGTTTCAAAATCATAGAAACATGTTAAACGCGATACGGCAAGAGTACATTAAGCAAATATTGAATAAAAACGCTTAAAATGCAATGCAAGGTATAGAAGCCAGCATTTTGCTGACCAAACGACATGAAAATCAAGTCTTTGCGTACGAAGGCTATTGACGCCAATGTAAACAGAATTTTGCTATCATATTCAAGTATCTAAGGAAAATTATGAAACATAAACGCATAAATAACCTAAGTACTTAACAATTAGCATGTGTACAAATGCAACATAAATTATGCTAATCTGTCCAACCACACTGTGTTGTAATTATCACACGACCGATAGAGTTAAACTTCAAAACATAAGTAATGGGTCATCTCCATCAATACCGACTCGATATATTTTCAGGGAAAAGACATATACTACGTGTCTGGTTATTTCTTGAAACACGCCACTCTGCTGCTGTGTTCTCACCAAAAAATTAGTTCCTATTCATTTCCGTAACGCAAATATCTTCATATTTCAACTTCAATAACAGCCGGTGCCGCCATATTTATTTATCCGTAAAGGACACTTTAGCCCTAAAGTGAGCTCCGGTTGGGCACTTTACGGTAAAGTGACGATTCGGCCATTTTTCCTCTAAAGTGGCGTTTATGAAACGGAAAAAGCAGACTTTAGCCCGGCTAAAGTATACTTTAGCCTAAAGTGCCGTCTATGAATCGCACCCTTAAAGGTTGTCAGGCCATCGTATAAAGATAGGACTGATGTGCACCACAGGGGAAATGGGGTGTTTGAGGGAAAGTCAAACACAAAGTTGCCCACAGAATGTGCAGTTCTATGTTGCTATTTCCCCAGTTGTTGGAATTTCGTCTATATTATCGCTACTAAATTGAAACATTAATAGTCTGGCTTCCTCAGAGCTTCCTGTCGCCCTCCAGGCAAGGTATTGTTAAGTTGAAAGTATCATCGACAGCTTCGAGGTGGAAATAAGTTCACTAAAGGGAAGGTTAGGGTTGCGATATTAACCTCGCCTCAATCAACACACTAAAGTATTTGCGACCACGTTTATTGCGATGGTAAGCGATACACTTGTTTAATGTCTCTCACGCGAGATAGTCCTTCTCTATTCTCCTCTCGTAAGCGTCTCTCTCCCGCGGCGCCTTGCTGGCGCTATCTTCCGCGTACCCTGGCGGCAGCGGCAGGGACCTCAGGGTCCCAGGGCAATGACCTCAACCAGGTGCTGACCTTGGTGACGGCGCTCGTAATGAAGAGCTCCACCACATTCACCATAAGACTCTCTACCGGACTGCCAAAAGAATACACATTTCACATGAGTATACGCTTTCGCCAATATTATACGCAAGTCTCACTTTGTTATGAACTATAAAACATTTCAGATGCACATCAGCTACCTTTCCATTTCTCGGCATCGACTTTCCGCGCCGAAGAAGTCTAGTTTCACCAAAATACCCAGTTATCATGATGGAATCAGTAACAGGAAGCTTGCTAGGATCAGCCTAAGAATAACCATATTCCTTCATCTTTACGCAATCTATCGCTTTCAATGGAGGAGAAATAGATCAAATAATAGCCCTGAAGTCACAATGGACAACTCCGATACGTCTGCACTTCAATAAATGAATCATAACCACGCCGTCGCTTGTATTCAAGTATGCAACCTCTACTATGGCCGTGCCGCCGTGCCTCCTCGTACTGAACTATGACGTCACTTTTCTACCAGCCAATCATCGGGCGTTTTCGCTTCTCACTTGCATTTGAAAATTCTCGTGAACTTTGATGCATTAAATATCGCAAACCACGTCATAAAATAATAAAAAAACTTTCACAGAGGTATGCAAACATATATTTTTATATAATTTTGGGGCTATTGATTATATCTGAAATATATGCAAGTTCCCTATTATGTATATTATGGACACAAAAATAAACTTTGTTGTATTCCACACGGTATGCATTAAAAACCCAACCGGTTTCCACCTTTTCAGGTCGTTATCTTAATCGTAAACCTCTAGATAAGGACCTGAAAAGATCGAAACCGGTTGAGTTTTTTCATTAGTATTGTATGGAATACTAAAAGGTTTAGTTTTAAATTTATAATATCACCATACCACGAAGTGAATTCACAAAACATTATTTCAAATATATATATACGTTCGTGATCGTCTATTTCATCGCCTGGTGTGGCCCTAAAGGTAAATATGAGCAAATATTTGTCTCAGTGATAGGCGATGGAAGCTCTCAACTAGGAAATCCGTAATAATCAGTTGATCTTAAATAGAAAGGAAGCAATCTTTAGAATCGCAATACCAGGAGGGATGTTTTGGAAATAATAAAAGATTTACTTAAGGTATCGAGGCCGAATTTTACGCTTTATGGAAGGCATACAATGCGAGCGAGCAGCTGGAGAAATGACCAATATGAACTGACGATTGTACCTGTGAAACACTACAGCTGCCCGTTTCTATTACTATGATTATAGGATAAGGACCTTATTTTAGAAACTGCTAGATTAGGAGAGAAAAATGTGATTTAAATGCACGCTTCCCAGGGAGAACACTAAGGTCAAAAAGACGTCTTCTAGACGTCATTTAGATGGTCGAAATAACGTCTTAATCCCAGGTCAAAAAAACCTATTTCCTTCCCTCTACCATGACCTATCCACGACGTCTTGTGGTTCGTCAAAAAGACGTCTTCTAGACGTCGTTTAGATGGTCGAAATAACGTCTTAATCCCAGGTCAAAAAAACCTATTTCCTTCCCTCCACCATGACCTATCCACGACGTCTTGTGGTTCGTCAAAAAGACGTCTTCTAGACGTCATTTAGATGGTCGAAATAACGTCTTAATCCCAGGTCAAAAAAACCTATTTCCTTCCCTCCACCATGACCTATCCACGACGTCTTGTGGTTCGTCAAAAAGACGTCTTCTAGACGTCGTTTAGATGGTCGAAATAACGTCTTAATCCCAGGTCAAAAAAACCTATTTCCTTCCCTCCACCATGACCTATCCACGACGTCTTGTGGTTCGTCAAAAAGACGTCTTTTAGGCGTCATTTAGATGGTCAAAAAAACCTCTTTATCACAGGTCAATAAAACCTATTTCCTTCCCTCCACCATGACCTATCCACGACGTCTTGTGGTTCGTCAAAAAGGCATCTTTAAGGCGTCATTTAGATGGTCAAAAAACCTCTCGATCCCGGGATAACAATACCTTTTTCCTTCCCTCCACCATGACCCAATCGCGACCTTTTCTTTTTGATCAAAAATACGACATTTTGATGGTTAAAATATTTTGAAAAATGCAACAAGAAGACATATTTTCTTCCCTCCACCAAGATTCAAGGAAAACCTTTTGGGAGATAAAAATAGGAGATAAAACACGAAATGAATGAAGTAATTTTTTAATTATATAACCAACAGAAAACTAAACAAAGATTAATGTCCGAGAAACGGAAAGTATAACAAAATGTAGAAAACTCCCACAGAGCACAAATATTGACAAAATGTCTATGTAATATCTTATACGTCTTTTGCTAATATGTAGAATATATCTTTAATAACTTGAAGACACCTTCTAAACATAATGTAGATATCTTAGCTGTCTCAAAGGCATCTGCAGCATTATCAATGAATGCATTCATGTTGATTCAATGTCTTGCAGTATAGGCCTTGACGTATTTTCAATGCAAGTTTTGCCAATGTATTTTAACACCTTCATTAGGGCTATGAATAAATATGAGTACATAATTATGAAACATAAAAGTTTATGACGATATTATTCATAATATTAAAATAAAAAAAGAATTGTTGTTCATTAACAAAAAAGAAGAGACTAGAATTTTGATACATACCTGTTATTCCATTGAATTGGATTTGTTTATTGATGGTAACTAAGTTAATTCAGTACATAGTTACGTAACTATGTACTGAATTAACTTAGTTACCATCAAAATTGATACGTACTTATCAATTTTGATTAAGTAATATAATTATACATTTTGCTTAAATTGTTGATGACTGCTCTTTCCTTACAACTATTTTTGTTTTTCAAATATATATAATTTGTTTAAATAATCTTTGTTTAAACTTATATTTGGTGGTGCCCAGACCATATCTAAACACATAGGTTCAAGACAATTGGGAATAGAACAAGTATGTGGCAATAACACGAACGATCTATGGAAACTTCTCAAACCGCCATCTTTATTCGGCGTACCACTTGTACCACCTTAACCAAATTACATATTCATACATAACCAATGACACACCTCCCTCCGAAATCTTTCACACCTTTAGATTTCTTTTTTAACAGTACAATATAATTACAGGATGAACAATTATAGATTAATTCTTTGCACTGGTTTAACCATTCTTCCACTCCTAGTAAGTACAACATTCTTATTAGTTGCTCCACTCTCATGAGCCATACAGTTAACATTTTCATGCATTTTTCCACTAACATTTGGTACATTGACATGTTCAGGAATTATAAAATTTTCCTTTACAGTATCACTCCCCATATGGTTTAAGTTAGAAACATCTTCATACAATGGAAATAGACATCTCTCATCACTTGAGGTTTTTGACTTTTTCAATTGATAACTATTACGTCTAACCACTGATCCAGTTCTATCTACCTTAATCCAATATGATTTTGGTTCATCTGCCTTTTTTGTGATAGTTGCTTTTTCCCAACAATTGTCTTTTGAACTTCTAACCACTACCTTCTCCCCCTTAAAAAATTCCTCCTCCTTCCTATGAGCTTGCTTGTTATACCATCCTTCCATCTTACTTTCTCTTGCACACAGTTTTTCATACACATCCATTTGTATTTCGGGTTCTAACTGGCATAGAGATATTGGCAACCTAGACCTCATAATGCGACTATTTAGTACTTGAGATGGTGAGGCTCCTAAGCTAATGATTGGACTGTTATTATACTCCATTAGAGCTTCATGAAAATTAGAACCATCTTCAAAACACTTTTTTAACAACTTTTTGCCAACACTTACTCCTTGCTCAGCTCTACCATTACTTTGATGATAATGAGGGGTACTTGTTCTAAGAGTAATATCTCTTTCTTGGAAATAACTTTGACACAATTGTGACATGAAAGGTATATTGTCAGCTATAACAGTCTTTGGAAAACCTGTCCATTTGAATATTTGTTGCATAGCATTTATTACTGAATGTGCTGACTTATCTGGGATAATAGATACTTCTAACCATTGTGAAAAATAATCAACAATGACTAAAAAAGACTTGTTCCCAAATTGAAATAAATCTGCTCCTACCTTTTCAAATCTAAATTTAGGCACAGAGTGAGGGGTCAATTTCTCTTTGGTTTTAAATGGCCTAAACTTTTCACAGGGTCTGCATTTCTGAATATACTCAGCAATCTGACTTGACATGCCAGGCCACCAAAATAATTGGTTTGCTTTGGCAATACTTTTATTTACCCCTGTATGTCCCTTGTGTACAATATCCAATACATATTGCCTCATTGATTTAGGAACAATGATTTTATCACCAAGATAGAGCATTCCTGCTTCTACAAATATATCACATTGTTTGTTGTAATAAGGTTTACACTCATTACCAACCTTCTCATTTTTGGGCCAACCCTCCCGGCAATATTTAGAGATCAACATTAACGTTGGATCTTTGGACGTAGCTAGTCGAAATGAACGTTGACGTTCATCTGACATTGGAAGGTGTTTGCTAATTGAATGAACCATTTCAAACATTTCAGGGTCAATTTCAGGTTTGTCATGAGTAGCTCGTGATAACATATCTGCAAAGTGCAAATATTTACCCGGAACATAGGTTAATTCAAGATCATATTTCAGTAACTTCAGCCTGAGTCTTTGTAACCTTACTGAACCGATCTTACAAATTGGTTTTTTCATCACAGATAACAAAGGTTTATGATCTGTTTGAACCGTAACATGTAGACCATAAATGAATTCATGGAATTTCTTTACTCCATAATAAATACTAAGTAATTCCTTTTCACATTGACTGTAATTCACTTCACAGTCACTCATTGTTCTTGAAACACATGCTACTAATTTATTCTCATTTCCACATTTAATAAAGAGACAACATCCTAGTCCATCCTTAGATGCATCACATTGCATAATAGGGTTGTTCACCATATTTTTTTTATTTAAGAAATCGAAAGATCGTGCTTCAGAAGGAGCAATGACAATAATATTATGCTATTTTCTTCATTGTACATGTTTAGAGAAGGCTTTAAACAGTGACAAATTTTACGTTACGCCAAAAAGCCCTACTTCCATCTTGAATTGGTGTGTGACGTCACAAGCCTGTAGATGCCCTACTGCAGTGTTTGAAGTTGCTCAGCAGGGTTATTCCACTTTTTTTTAAAGATCTCCAGCGTCTGCCGCCAGATCAGTGTTTAAAGAAAATCCAAATTTATCCTTTAATAAGAGTAATAATAAGCAAAATTACCTTTACTTGTACATATTTATTGCTCATCATATCACAAATAGCACTACAACGCACACATTTCACGAGCTGTCTTTTTGATACGTATAATCAGTATATTCCAAATCAACTGATTCAATAAAAATCTTGGCTCACAATAAATATAAAACACTATTATGTAACACTAATAAAACATGACAATCGGTTTTCCAATCACTCTGCACACACAAAAGAATTTGCACTCCTTGAAGTTCGTAAGGATTCTCCACACCTCACTTACCACTCATCACTAACGACTTAGAATCAGTTTACGTTATTTTACATTGACATTACGAAGACAATGAAATGAATAGGCTGAAACAAATTATTAAACTAGCTAAACCAGTTATTGTAACATCAAAAAACTTAGAATTTCACTTTCACTATTACCGTAACCAAAATATGACCAAAACAAACAACAGCGCAACGAAATTCGTGAAATGTAAACACTGACGAATGCTCCAAATGAATTGGCAATAGGTAATAAAATCAAACAGAACTTAGAGGCGAACAAACGAATGAAAATTAATATACGTTCGATGTATCCTCTAAGTACAACTAGCTCAAATATGAAACATATCCTTCGCAATAGTTAGATACCTTAGATCGAAATGTATAGGGTTGATTGAACCAGCATGGAAGAAATAAATAATTTCGTCGAAGATGTTACATTCACAGCTCACTTCACTTGTCGCTTCACTCTTTACTTCATCGTCTATATGCAATCAATTCACTCAGGGGTACATTAAGGGCACAAATTTTGTTCACTTGCACTAGCGGCAAAATGAAAGTTCACTGCACGTAGGTAGTTTCCTTGCAAATGCAGCTATACAAAACTTTCAATTCCTGTCAACAATTACACTACATACGTTGCCTGCCTAACTTGAAGAATGGATTTTATGTCGCCTTGATCCATCCGGAAGCTTCATGCACAACATAGGCCATTTCAAAATAAGGAATAACCTTGGCAAATGTCCAGTCGGCATGCAGAGTGCTCAGCTTGGCCGCTTGGCATCGAGCGATCGAGGGTACAGGCCAGCCGTACAGGCTTGTTTCGTCATCACCTCTATTTCAAGATGGCCGACCGTTTTTGGCGGCGTTTAAAATTGTTCGAATTTTGATTGCTAATAACTCCATCATTACTTTTTCAACGCATCTGTCATTCATCCCGATCAAAATGAAATTACATCAGAAGTGATATACATTCGTTTTTTTAGACCGTTCTGATAGGCTTGAACAACCCTATTATTGGCTTACATGGATCAAAGGGAACTAAGGATGATGCTTGTGAAATTTTATCTTTAAGATTGTCAAGGACCTTATCATGATTAGGCAACCATTTAAATTCAACATTCTCCTTCAATAAATGAAATAATGGTCTCATGACCTGATTCATATCTGGTACATACCGTCTTACATAATTAAATGAGCCTAAAAGTCTTTGCAACTCTTTCTTATTTTTTGGACTCTTAAGTGACTTTAGGGCATCTACTCTTTGAGGATCAATTTGCATCCCTTGTTCAGAAATTATTTGTCCCATAAATTTGACCTTAGATTTCTTAAATTGCATTTTGTCTCCATTAAATTTGGCATTAACCATTTTGGCAGTATTGATCACATTTTGTAGGGCTTGATCATGTTCCTCATCAGACCTTCCCATGATAAGCAAATCATCTCTACACACAATGACATTAGGTATGCTACCAAAATATTTTAACACTTTCTCATCAAATAAATCACCTGAGTTACTTAACCCATAAGGTAACACTTTGTAACGATAAACACCAAACGGTGTAGCAAAACAACATAACCAAGATGATTCAACATCTAATAGTAATTGATGAAACCCTTCTGACAGATCAAGGGTTGTAAAAATTTTTTTCCCTCTACATTTCATGCAAATATCCTCCAATTTGTATGGAATCAAAGGTTTTCTAACAATAATTTTATTTAGATCTGACGGATCCAAACATAGTCTCAACTTCTTGTTTGATTTCTCAATCAAGACAATTCTATTAACACATGCATTATCACTCATGTTCTCAACTTTGCATATAGCACCTCTTTTTTCCAATCGATCCAATTCACACTTAAACTGATCCATGAGGGCATGCGGGACTCTGGATGGAGGATACAATATTTCTCCTACCTTGTCTCTGATACTTAGTGAACACTTGTCCGGAAATTGCCCATGACCTTGGAATACTTCTTTGTTCTCTGAAATAAATTTACTTTCAGCACTAAAATTTAACATATCTGGCACTTTTGCTTTCTGAGCTTTGATTTGGTGCACTTTTTCATTAGTTTGAGTAACCCTTTGAACAAGATTTAACGCACAACACCCTGGTAAACCCAATAAAACTTTACATTTCCACTCAACAATCATAAAATCAAGACATGACTGATTGTTAGTTGATTTGCAACATAAATTTACAACACCCAAAGGTTTTTTCTTACTACCATCAAAACCTTCTAACTGGACATTTGTTTTACGTAAGCTTACTGGTTTATCAAGTTTCTCCAAAATACACAAAGGCATTACATTTACTTCCGATCCTGGGTCTAGCTTCATCTTCACTTTCTTACCTTCCACATTTAGTATAGCAAACCACTCGGTAACATTTTGAGTAATACTTTCAACACTTTTCACACTTTGATCACCCTTTGTCACATTATAAACAACATTCACATTTTCACAAAATAATAGAGACGAATCAGATTCATTCTCATCGTCTTTTTCTACACTTTTCACAGCTTTTACCTTACACGAGACGGCAAATTAACGACTTCCTCTAGCAGCATCTGGTCGACCCTCACGGAAGATATTCTTCCACTCAAGGTCCGATTTATGTGTTTTCTTAGAGATTGTGTTCTATGTGGGGAAGCTGAATGCTTTCCTCTGTGGTTTTCTGCCTTGTCGTTTCCTTCCTCTTTCATCATGACAATAATAGTGAGGGCATGGACCTGAATCTTGCAGCAGTGGAGGGGTCTGAAAAAATTACCATTTTATTTAGTGTAAATTGGATAGCCCATGGGGGATTAGCACTGCTAGCCCCTCTTTGGAACCACCCCTAGGTTTTACCAATTGTAACTGTATTTTCATTGAAGCTACCCATCACATTGTTTTCTGTAACACTGCGATGATTATAGCCATGACCTATACCGTTCAACAATGGGTATTTATTCATATTTAAGTGGTACTTTTTGCATTTTGCTTGTGTAGTCCCGTAGACAAATAATTTTTCGGGCATGATGCCTTAAGTGTGCCATCTTGATATTTTGTATGCATGTAGTAAAATGTATGAGCAATAACATATATTTTTATAAAAAAAATTGAAGGGGGGGTGTTTTGAGATATTCAAGGTCAAAGGTCAAGGTCAATGACCTCGAGTATCGAAATTATTATAAATAGGCCATGTTGTATATCAATGTAAAGCCCTACATATTACCTTTCCAAAAACATAAGTTTCATTTTTCTACCTTGAACAGAACCGGAGTTATAGCCATTTACCTTTAGAGAGACACGCTGAAATTTCGACAAATTCACAACATTTGCGGACCTGTAACTTTTGTCAAAATCAACATTTACCTCTACAAATTGGTATTTTTCCATCACTTACCAGTACCATTAAATACACCAAATTTGAAAGAAATCTGACATGGTCGGGTTGAAAATGTCCCTTTTCTGTGTTGAATTGACGTGGATTTACCCCATCCGGGCTTGGCCCCTTTATTGTGTCTAATGAATTCAATATCTTATGTATTTCTGAGACTGTGTGGTATATTAGTAAAAATGTGTAATATTTAGTTAAATATAATGATTTTGTTTTAACAGCACACATGTGTTTTCCATTTCCTCTGTAGACCCTGTAAGACCTGAATCTCACAGATTTTTTTCTCTATTCACTATATTGTCAGCAAGAAGTCTCAAACAAACTGGTAAGTGTTCCCACGTACAGAACAATGCAAAACACACTAGCATGTTGCATTATGTTTATGAACGCTCTCTGCTGCTTAGTCAGGATGTTCTCAAATGTACGTAAACCATAGGCGGATCCAGGGGGGACAAAAATTTTTGGACAAAAATTTTGATCAAAATATTTTGACGCAAATTTGACCGTGGGACATCGGCTTAAGGTGGTGCTCTTTGACATATATTGAAGCATAATAAATGTAAATACAAGGAAGAGTCAAGATATCGAGCTTTTTGAAAAAATGCCTACAACTAGTAGATTTATTAACACCCATCATTATCCTGATAGCCCATTTTTGAAGTTTGAATAGCCTAGTGGTACAACTAGCATGACCCCAGGCAACCACACTGTATTTAAGACTACTAAAAACATGCGCATAATAAACAGATAAGGCCACATTAAGGTTGGTGATTGGACGGATTCTCCTAAAGAGGTAACACCCTGAGGCCACTCGAGAACACACAAAATCAATGTGTTTTTCCCACGTAAGGGATTCGTCAATAAAAACACCCAGAAATTTATGAGAAGGGGAGGAAATAAGTGACTCACAATCTAATTTCACTAATGGATATGACAGGATTTTCTTCTGATATGGATGGAAAAGTATGTAGATTGTCTTAGAATCTAAGGTCAATAATATGAGGGACACTGCCCAGTCATTCCTTTTACCTCTTCTGATGAGAATGTGTCTGTTTCATCAGTATCACCTACTTGCAAATAACCCGGGGAGACAGCTTCCCAACATCCTCTTTGACACAATATTGCTTTGGTGGTCAGTGACCATGAAAAGTAATTAGTATTAACCAACTTGATGTACTTTCGCACTACTTCATCCTCTGCCATTTCGATTTATCTGGATTTATCTGATTCGGCGTTGCTCGATTGCTTCAACTTATCACTTTTTCCGGCTTTACTTACTTATTCTTTCTTTCTTCCGAGCACTTAAGTCTCATAATCTGTTAGATTATTTTTCTCCTTTATTATCTCACTTTCATAGACTCAAAACATGACAACAATTCAATCATCGAATAAACATAAACAACAAAGCAAAAGCAGAAAACTAATCGCATGAATTCAAAACATTTCTAATGTGACCAACATACTCAAATGAACCCTTCTATTTAACATGGGTATCCAATTTGCACTGGATAGAAAGGTAATTTTATCCGACCCCCACCACTGCTGGCATTTTTACCCCTACTTATCTCCATCCTGGATCCAGTCCAAAGATTCTGGCTTTACTTTGTAGAACCACAATATTGGAAAATAAAATTCATTTTAATTATATTCGACCCTAATCACCTCAATTTGCAATTAACACCATCTCCTAGACCTCATTTCATCCATTTAGCCCAACCTCTTTCCTTTCCACCATTTTTGATTTTGCTTTTGACCAGTACGAAAAGAAATTCTCTTAGCAATTAATGAAGCGCCCAAGAACCTACACGGTTCTTGATGGTGCCTGTAGGCCAGTGCTCGGGAGCACTTCCATCAGGGGCGTCTTGTTGCGAATGTAGCATTCTTTGGACCACACCATGAGTGGATTAGATCATACGCAGCAGAATTCTATGAAGAATGAATTCCAAAGATTGCCACCTCTATGATAAGTGCCTCAATTTGTATGGTGACTGTGTAGAAAACTATTTTAGTCGCTAATTTAGACGTATATAATAAAATCTTTTTACTATACTTAGTTTCCTTATATGTATTCCAAAATGTTCCTTACTTTGTGATAAATATTACTATTATTACTATGCAAGGCCTTAATAATTAATAAAAATACAATTATTTAAGCCTTTCATTCACTAACTATTCAGAGCCCGAACAGTACTTAAAAAGAATGGAGAAGCTAAATGTGATGTTCAACATTTATTTCCAGATTTTACTTATACAAAGCTATTCATGTACAAGTTTTAAATAAATATATATCTGTAAGGATACATCCTTCTCGGTTATTCATTAAAAATAGGTTCATAAAAATACAACTTTCTTTACAAATTAAAACTCTCAGTATATTAATTTACAATTTCATTTCATAAGATTCATTATAAATTTTTATAGTGACATAACCTTCCATTGATGAAGCGTAACTTTCACTTTAAATTAATTTAAGACACTTCCTCCGCTAGGATAAAACACATATATTTCACAATGATTAAATGCAGCATTAAAAAATAAAATAACTATTGAACTCTTTATAAGCAGAAAAAGGCTTTCGGAAGGAAAGTATATGTGTACTTAAGTCATGACAGAGATAAATAGCCATTATATATGTGAATCAATCCTTAGTCATTCAAAATTACACAATGTTAAATTGGATGGGGTTCCTGATAAAGATACCAAAACACTACACAAGTATGTACATACTTAGCAACACAATATAAATTAGCACTGCAGCATGCAGAATATACATTAGAAATAAAACATATTACAGACCTCTGTGAAATGTATCATTCTGGAGAACTTGAATACGTGACAAGATGGTTGAATTTATCCATAAATAAGAATGAAAATCTTGAAAGATATTCTTGCTTCTTTTACCAGCGTCAAAGGATAAGGCCAAATTTGCAGTCAGTTTATAAAAATGATACAAATATTTAGGTACTAATCATTTCATAGAAAAGTGTTCAACTTATACTTTTACTTTGAAACTAAAATAATTTCAAGGGCAAAGTGCAAAATTGTACAACAAATAAGCTGATGGCTTCAGGATAACCATTCAAAATCATTAAATGTTAATTCCTTTCATTCACTACAAGCAGTAATTTCAAGCATTTGGTAAGCCAAATCAATCACATCACTTTCTGGACATTCCAATTATTTGCAGAATGTAAAGGAAAATATTCACTATGTCTATATAAAGACAAAGAGCAGCAAATATATACTCCTCTGGTGAAATGGTAAACTTGTGGTTGCCACCCATCATACGCTGAGTGTCGTACACAAGATAAACCGAAAATAAGAGAACTCCAAGACAACTATACACCAGTATCATGATTTTTACTCGAACAAAAATACAAACAATACCAAAGACTAAAAGAATCACCGCAGCCACAAACAATACGCCACTAAGCATTGTGAAATCCCACTTGGTTTGAAAGGCAAATATACTCAGTGACAAACAAACAACAGTGGCAATCCCAGCAGCCATTAGCACTGCTTCTGTATCATAGAACGAGCTTATAGCTCCCGTCATGTAGCTCATAGCCAATGTCAAAATCAGCAAGCATATGTAATTGCCAGGAGATTTGCGGCGAACACTTTCACAGCATGAGATAGCAATAGCAGCCCCAAAATATACACCGAAGGCAGCATAATAAACGCCTGGATTATGTTGAACAAACATTTTGGTGGGCTGATGATACATGAAGAATGCAATGATGCCCACAGTCACCAGCAACTGGCTCATGAGAATAGCATATACTTTCCTAGGGTAAATCAAATAGAAAGGAAATCATTTTAAAAGACAGCCTGTAGAAAAATTCAACAATTTCAATTCATTTAAGCATAAGTAGAGGCAGAGATTAAAGGCATGAAAAACAGATTTTTTTAAATATACAGGGAGGATAAAAATTATGTCAAAGAATTTTAACCCTGGATAACTGATGATGTTCAGGATGAAAACATACAATTTTGAAACTACAAAAAATTTGAGCCAAATTCTCTGATTGACAGAGAGTTTGCCCTCTCAAGAGTGTTCAGCCAATCAAAGCAAAAAAAATTGATCTATCATTCCAGTTTTTCAGGGAAATTTCACAAAATTCCAGGATAATCTTATGTGATTACTGCAATAGATAAAAATTTTAAAACACCCAGGATTACTTCAATACTTCTAAGTCTTTTATATAAAATTCTCGTGCCACGGTTTTTTTTAGACAAACTCCTCCGAAACGGCTGGACCATTTCCTATGAAATTTGATGTGTATGTTCAGTAGGACCGAAAATATGTTGTAAACTATTTTTCATTCTTCTCCAGGGCCCTGAGCCATTCCATAAGAAATACATGTAAAGTTCATTTTTAATGACTGCAGACCTTTTTTCTTTTGCATATTTAAATTAGTGATAATAGTCACATTAAGTTGAGACACATACCATTGGAAAGAAAAAGAATTTCACATTCTTATTCTTGCAACTGAATTTTGTTTTCCGCGTGATTCCTGATGAATTTAGAAAAAAACATCCAAAAAAAGGTGACGTTTTAGCGTATTTGGCCTGTGTTCTCCTTGATGACATATGTACTCAAAGAAAGAGAAATGACCGAAATAAATAACATTTATGTTTCAAGAGGAAATGCCTATTTTATCTTTTTTAATAGATATAATGTTAAACTTGGAACTAATTTTCTTCCATTGAGCACTGGGTGACAACAGCTTCCACACCCAACTCCTCACGTCATGATTACGAGGAAACAAATCCACCCAAACGAGAATCCTAAAAACTGCTTTTCCAAACTTTTTTCGCCTGAATTTTTCACTGAAATCACTGTAAATAAAGAGCGCTATACTGCAGCAGAGGTTGAGGGAACCAGATTACAGTTATAAAGGTTATTAAAAAGTATTGTCTCACCATGGAGTCACAACAAAAAGTGATGCAACTCTCTGGTTTAATTTTCCACTGAATCATATTTTACTATTTTCAGCATTATATCATGTAACCTAGTTTAGTTTACTTCATGCACCAGTTATAGGTAGACATTATAATTGCTAGACACGTTACTTCAGCACTTGCAGTCACATTCATATTCCTCCTTCATTGCTTATTTGTCCACTCATAGCCAACGTTACGGTCCACTATTTGCAAATCGCAGTTGAGGACCCAAAATACCCAACCATCAAGATATGAATTCGATCTTTCATAAAATTATTTAAGCGAAAATAATTATCCAATGAAAATTAGTACTCTTCTCTATGTATCTACGAAAATAATCCGGTAATTTTTAAGTACTTGAAGTTTTGTTAAATACCCAAGCCTTTCATAGATAGTGTGCATATAATGTGAAACTATTTACGTAATGAAATTGAAAATAATTTGAAAAATATCACCACAGTGTTGCTGTGGATATATTGAAGTTTATTTTTCTATTTTAAACTTTTCTCAACCTCATACAATTAAGTAAATGCCTTACTACAGTGCAACCTCGATATAACGACACCCCACGGTACACTAATAAACACTCGCTATAGCGAATTGTCGCTTTACCGGAGGTGGAGCAAAGAATAGCCAATACAGGCATCCCCCGAGTTACGTATGCCTCGACTTACGTAAATCCGTACTTACGTAAGTGATAACCGTACTTCAAGTGATTACGTTAATTTTCGAATGCGAGCGCGTTGAAGTAGATATTCGCTCGTACACTCAATGGCAGAGAAAATTTCGAATAGTTATCGAGTTTTTTACGAGCTAACCAATACAAAGTAACCCATTTTTATCATTCCTCGAAGGAATTTTCATTAATTTCTGTAGAAAATCGCTTATAAACCCCAAGTCGATAAATAACATGAAAATTAGCAGTTCTAGTAATGGAAGTGGTTGCGCCCACTTCTGTACGATACAGCTTGTCACGCAGCGTACACACCCAAACTCCGACTTTCAAACATTTAAAAATTGTATACTTAAGCTTGGACATTTCCATCTGTGGAAATAAAAGAAAACAAAGTTTGAGCCGAAATCTTTTTGCGGAAAGGAATTGGTTAGTACCCGCGTAAAGGCATTGACATTTTCGGCAAAGAACGCTACGAAAAAGTGAGGAAAAAAGTTGACTGACGATATTAATTGCGTACTTGTTTACATATTTCTGGCGATTGGGTTGCCGTATTGTATTTTGCAAAGATTTTATTAAGCTGCATTTTCTCGTTCTCTCATATTGTGTGCAAATATAAATGAATACTGCATCATTGAAAGCAAGTTAGCTGAATAAAAGCTCACTTTTAATTAGCTTTATGCATTGGAAATACTCTTCTATGTTTCCAGCGAAGTAAATATTCAAATGATGATATTTTCACGTCATTTTATTGAGATGTGAGAATATGAAAGTATGTTTGCGTGCGTGAAAGATTACTGTGGCAATGAAACCGCCAGATTCATCAATCTACGTAATATATAAAAGGCAGAGGATATAATGATTATAAGTAAGTAGAGAATACAAAATATGGGCCCTTAGTTCGCAGTATAACATAATGAATCAATTTAAGTATTCAGTTTAGTAATGTAGCATTGAGATACCGTACTTTCCCGAATCCACGCGATCAGTCAACTCGTGGAATAATATTACGCATTTTGATTGGCAATGCTCGAGAGGAACTCTCAGACTATATTAATGTTATTGATTTTTTTATCTAATAACGTAAGAATACGTGGAAGAGTTAATGAATATCGCAGTGAATTGAATGACACTCCACCAAGAATGTACCGCAAACTTCTCCGCTGAGAATTTCACCGCACCTATCGAAATCTCTGGAGCACTAAGGCAAATGTTCGACTTACGTAAACTTCGACTTACGCAGAGTCTGCCGGAACGCATCCCTTACGTAACTTGGGGGATGCCTGTACAGGCGGTCCTCGACTTTCGTACACTCGACTTTCGTACAATTCGCACTTTCGTACATTCAAAATTGACACCTTTTACTCGACTTTCGTACACTAAATTCGGACTTTCGGACGTTGGTCTGTAATTTTTTAAAAATTCCCGCGATGTTTATTGTGCATCCCAACATTCAATTGTTTCAAATGTCAGTATCGGCAGTATATACGAACAATACGAACGTATTTAATGAAGGGAATTGTTGGTAATTGACTCTAATATAGGTGATTTATTTGGGAGAGAGACTGCCTGCTATAGGCTCCTTTATCAAGAGAAGAAGAAAGCCTTCATTGAAGATATTTTTCAAAAGAAGTTGACTAGACATCATCGAATAGCTTTCAATAAAACTAGTAAGACCTTTCTAATTGTGTTTTTTCGTTTGAGTGCTGTTTAATTCATGTAAACCTTCAGCAACGATATATGCACGAAATATCACCCGAATTCCGTTTGTCGTTTGTCTTTTTTGAATAACATGCGGAATATACGCGATCACGAATGTCACCTGCCAAATATCGAATTTTGGTGTAAAAATTAAAAGGTATCCAGAGTGCGGGTTCAACAAATACATTTTGTTATGCTTCTTGATATGTCCTTTTATTTATAGTGGACGTAATAAGTGGAATGTCAACTTAGACGCCAAGAGGAAGTTTCACTCGATAGCCAACGGAGTTCTTGTTTTTTAAACTTTTATTTGCACTTTCTGCCTGTTTCCGAAAGAAATTAGATGATTTGAGGAGTTTTATTCACATATTATTAAAATTAAGTCAATTGAAATGAATTCCGTGAAAAAAAAGTTTTAGTACGTATTGTGGCGGAACATGAAAACGCCACCTTTTTTACTGGGTGGGGAGGGCATCAATGGTCCCGAGTACGGAATGATCGAACGATTATTGAGTACTTTGAAACATTAAAAAAAAATATATTTTCCACTTTGAACATAGCATACACACACACTTATTGAAATTAAATACCCTGATGAGAATGGGGTGAACGACAAGTGCACAAGATGATATGGTTCGATTGCCCCCCCTCCAAAAGAAATACAAAAAAAAGCAACAATTTGTGATTGGTAGGATTCGTGGGCCGAGTTTACAATTTGCCCAAATTAAGTTTTTAGGCTGCTCTCGTGGTAACACTGAATTAGATTTCTGACAAGGAGTCAACAGTTTGATGATTACATGCGGCGCACCGGGATGGAGAGAAAATACCCAAATAATTTGGATACACAGTTTGGGGATTAAATCGGGTCTGGGTGAACGAGCACGGGGACGGGTCGCTGACTGCGACGTTCTTACGGTTTCTCGGAGCCTTGAGCAGTAGGAGCCGTCGATGATGCGACACGTTGGACCCCAAATGTCCGTGGGATCGGGGGTACTTTTCCTCCCGACCTCTGGGCGTTGGTCCTGCTTGTCGCTCGTCTGCAATGTTGCTCTCCGCTGCTGGCTACCTCCGTAGACAATCTCGTCCCGCTAACAGCACTCTTTCTGCACACCCAGATAGATGACGACCAATCTGGCACGTCATCAATCCCTTTCTGCGTCGATCAGGATAGCGTTTCTCGCCCGTCGACCGTACTAGAATTTCTCGCCCGGAGGCTCTCTCCGTCTGCCGCTTTATAGTGATATTGGAGGGGGATGATACACAGGGGATGGGTTTTTTGGGACAAGAGGGGTTACACATGGGCCTTACTGTTGGGTGGGGCAATCACCGGTCCGAGCTGACCAAACACTGAACATTTGTGAGTCACATTTACCTCATGCCTGGGGCATGACACACTATTACGCACACACTCAGACATACCCACGCTCATCCACACATATGTGATCATCCCCTACTCGGGTCATTACATAACGAGAGAAAATACGTGACATAAGGTCAGTATGTCACAGTATATTCCGCTCTTTTGGAACGTAACCCCTAATTAGTATGGAAGTCAATGGTTCGACTTTCGTACATTCGACTTTCGTACAAGTTTTCGGGAACGCATTGTGTACGAAAGTCGGGGACCGCCTGTATACCTGTTGCGAACAGATATACAGGAACAGGAGTGGTGCGGCGACAGATAAACATCTATCCGATAAACGTAAGCATAAATCCAGACGAAAGGCGATGTTTTTTTGCATCACTAAATTTCCTTACTCTAATAACGACTGACTATTCAAACAATTTATAAGCACCGCACTGAATAAAAATCATGCAAAGCATTGTTTCGTCAATCATTATATTTATCGAACGACAGTTTACCACATAAATTTGAGACTGAGCACTCCATTAACTTCATTTCTAACAGATCGCTAGCAATTACAGAGGTTAAGGAGTCTTGATGAAAGTCTTCCGGCGGTGAAACCCACGCTATGGCGAGAGCCAACGCCGAAAGGGTCTCGTAAAAACGAATTTTTTAACACGCTTATTATAGGGTCAATTGACGGTGCATCGGCTATCTCTCGTTATAGCGGGGGTGTTGCTATAGCCCGTACTCGCATTAACGAGGTTCCACTGTATATATTTTTTATACTTCACTCTTGGCAATTCTGCACACGAGTAATTACGTGGTAAAGAAAGGGTAAAGGTTACTAGCGTAAATTTTCCTCAAATTACATAAATAATTACCAATAAATTATATTTTGTGCTGACTGGGAATAAGTTAGTTATTTTTTACTTGACCACCAAAATATTCACTAGAAATAATTTATATCGCAAAACAACGTTTGCCTGGTCAGCTAGTAACATTGTATTCATGAATTTACAAGGAAAAGGAATAGGTTGGTTAGCAAACGCATTAAAAATTTAATTTTTTTCAACGCAATCCAAGATGCTGCTTCGACCTCACAAGTAGATGTTGACGTCACGTGGTATATCTATTCCTTGTGTTTTTGAATCCCGTTCCTGTTTTCTCATCTGACATTCCACATTTCTATGCAGCTGTGAAAGTTCTACCAAGCTACTGCACTTAAAATTACAACAAAAAAATTTTATGCCATAAAATGGATGTTGAACTGGAAAAAGTTTGTGTGACATGAAATCGAAATGAAAGATTTTGAAATTCCCCATTGGCACAAAAATTTCATGGATAATTAATTCATGCTTAATCCCAAGGACTAAATATTCAACAACAGTTCGTGATTTTCCCAGTCGCCAGGCACCGTGCTTGTTGCGGGATGCTCCAGACAACTCATAACTTTGAATGTTTCGCTTGCATTTGCCTTGGCCTTTGCCCAGAGGATCCCGCAATTGGGCAAACTCGTAGCCAATCAGAGCACTTGGATCAAATTATCTGTTGATGAATTCTTCTCGGGTTTCCCACCACGTTAAATCACTCATACATGCCGACATTTTGGAAGATGACCTGCCTCCCATTTTTCAGGCATGTGTTAAGGCCGTTTTACACAGTACACGGAATTTCGCAATCTGACGTACGTGTGAAGGCGCAATCAAAATTGCGTCGTGTAAAGCGGTGAATTGCTAGAACACACGCGAGAATGCGTGGATGCGAGACCACAAAATAGCCCCTGTTCAAATTTCTTTCATGCATTCCACGCCATTTTAGAAATTAATGCAGCTCTAACCTGCGCAATTCCGTGCCCCGTGTAAAACGGCCTTTAATCAATGAAAGTCCAATTTCACACTGAACCCGATCAACCGTCGTTTAGCCTGCTCAACAATAGGGCTCAGGTGGCATCTGATTGGCTGAAGGTCTTTTTAAATTCTTTGTGTGCTTCCCTTATGTTTTTTATGCAGCTGATAATGGTCTCGATGTATTGCTAAGATTGAAGCCGGTATTGCGATTGAAATTTTTGGGATTTAGGTGGATCTCTACGACTTCTTTAATTATGCGGCCTGAGTAGCGTTGCCCGTGGCAAATAATTTATGCATCTAAATTCACTAACTCTTGATTTACTTTGTGGTATTCCATTATAATTTTTCCTGGATATCAAACAATTACTTGTATTATTTCAGAATATTTAATTAATACCAATTTAGTTTCAGATACATACTATTATATTTTTTGCAATATAACGCGCTTTCAACATATTATTTCAAGTTAACACAGAAAGGTCTCGGACTCAACACGTACTCAGTCTATAGCGAACCATTTTCTGTCTCTTTTTCTCTGGCACCCTCTTTTCTTTGCTTTCGTATCTTGGTTATGGTGGAATGTTCGAGAGGTAAACCGGAAATATTCCTGACGTTATCGGCACACAAACTGATACATTTGTTCATTTGCAACAATATCTCCCATTCTTTAAATAACTTTTATCAAAATGCGGCTGATTACACATTCAAGTCTCCTGTTGATACGTAATTAAATTTGTACATAAGACCCAGCCTTCTTTCTACATTTTTAAATTAGAACGCGCCTATCTCTCTGTGGACCTGCGTTGAAAAGAGCGGGGGAAGCCCGCTGGGAGCGGGCGCATCATGCTCGTTACTTGTAATTACATTACATTTATAAAATTCATGTTAAACAATTACTTGTATTAAAATTATCCGTTGTTTAACCCATTCGAGACAGTAGAGTTCTCGCCTTAGCATGCCTGTTGTACTGAGCCCCAAAAGACTCTTCCGTCCCCTCCGTATGAAGCATTTTTGATGGACATTAGTGAAGAAGGGTCTCGCTGATAACACTGGACGGCATGAAAATCGGCCCTGACACCATTCCTGCTGATTCTCATGTAAAATGACCTCCTAAATTCGAATATGAAATCCGTTTCTATCCATCACCCACCATTTTCAGGGGGCTGTGTTTTAACACTATTTACGGAGACTAAGTCCCCCCAAATGTACATATTTACCATAAATATTATTTTTTTAGGATTTTTCACCCCTCTAAACCTCTGGAAAAATTTTAATGCTAAAATAATCCTTTTCATTCCTCCAAATTATTGCAAAAGTGATGAAAATCAGAGGGGGTTTCCCCCTGAAAATGGTGGGTGATGGAGGGAAACGGATGTCATATTCGGATTCAGGAGGTCATTTTACATGAGAGTCAGCAGGAATGGTATCAGTGCTCGGGAAAAAAATATTTTTTGCCGTCCAGAGTAATCATACACTCTCACCACCAACCACATTCGACCCTTCCTAGTGGGGAATCCGCATTGTCTCCGACTCCGAGGGTAGTTGGGCTCCCTCCTTTTGGGGATTATAACCCTACCAGCAGCATTGGTTCGCAGTCAATCATGCTTTGTTTATATGAATTAGCTATATGGATAATTGTTGCTTGAATGTAAATTGCAGACTTTGAATTGAATTCCTAGTTTTATTCTGCGAATTGTAAAATTTTGAACGAAGCTCTAACATCAATATTAACGCATTTAATGCAGCAACAATTTCCATGTTGATGTTTATACTGAAATCAATATATATATATATAAGTAAATATTTATCGTAGGATTTTGTTTAAAATTGTAAACACAGCTCAAAATACAAATAATTCAATTCTTATGTAAGATTTCACATTTTCCCGGCATATGATGGCGGTGAATTCTTCTCGGGTTTCCATCCGGGTGAGCTCCATCTCCATCGCTGCCGACGTTTCGATAGAATCCTTTTCTATCGTCATCAGGGCCGATGACGATATGACGGTGACGATGACGTCAACGGCCCTGATGTCGATAGAAAAGGATTCTATCGAAACGTCGGCAGCGATGGAGATGGAGCTCACCCGGATGGAAACCCGAGAAGAATTCACCGCCAATTCAATTCTTAGTCTATGTTTTTTGAGAAAGGAACAAATATTTATTTCACAAAATGACTGGATAAACAATTGTATGACCGTAGTCCCTTACCACTAAGAGGGGTAATATAAGATGAGGGGCCCGGGTACCTGCTCCTGGATTTCGAGGGTAAAGCCTAAGCCCCACTGTGTTGGCTCGCAAAACAAAGACATTGCACACCTGCGACCGTCAAGGGGGAGAGCCAGGAAACGTATATTTTCGGCATTTGTTCACCTGCGTAGGAAAATCTCCGACGAAAATTTGCTGCTTTCGTCTCGCGGGTCAAGAAACGTCCAGATGCATATTTTCATCTTTGGTACAGAAAAGGTTAAAAATGGTGCGTTTTCTGGCTGAACATCATTGGTAATATTGGTTCCTGATGGCATCTCTATCCAGGGTGAAAATTTCGAGACATAATTTTCCTCCATCCTGTATACATCGACTCTGGATAAAAATTTGTTTGTTAAAGCTCAATATTTTTTCACATAAAAAGTTGATCTTTCTGGCAAAAAAAGGTTGATGAACAAACTTAAAAGCAAATGCAATAAAAAAATTTAATTTTGGGAAGTGTGCCTTAAAAACACACTGCCTCTTTCTGTTAAACAGAAAACTGTAATAAAATAAGCTGGTTTAGCAATAGACTAAGTAAGAGACCAATTAAGGGACCAAGTAGGTCATTACCTATGGGTAGAGGTCCGTGAAAGTGGTTTTATTTTTTGCTAAAATTCGTTTTACAACCATGTGATTTCGGTGTTATAGAAAATCTTGGCGGTGTTATTATAATGCTACAATTTTACCACAATTTTAGGCATTTTATTATTTTATGGCTCACGTTTCATGAATACTTATACTTTTATTAAGCATTTTACATATCATTTAACACAATTTGGATTATACAAAATTTCTGATAAAACTAAATGAAAGAAATGGTTTAACTTTTATTGGTTCAAGGTTCATATATGAATGGTTCAAATATGTAGTCTTGGTGAATACGATCGGCAAACAGCAAATTCCCACTACCATATATGTATGTGTATACTTCGAGAGCCATTCCAGAATTTTTGGATTGTCAAGTTTCTCTCACTAAATAAAGCCTATAAAAATGCTTCTGTAGTAGCAACAACAAGCTCCTCCTTTGCTTTCTTTGACTGAGTGACTGTGTGTTCAAATGATAGCTGTCGTTTTTCGGGTCCCCTTTCTTTCGCACGTTTATGAGTATCACTACTGATGTGATTTAACAAAGTGTCTCATCTTTCAAATTAAATATTTTATCGCAAACTTTGCACAGTAATACTCTTTCTTTCTTTTACTCTTTCTTTCTTTACTCTTTAATAGTCTTTCACATAAAATCATTCTCAGCTGAATTCACTTGCCCTGATATGAACAGTATCTCTTGCTTTTGGCATTTTAAAATTCCTATCCTTTGTTCTATAATTAAAGCTGGAACTACGACAAAAAAAAACAGACCAACCGCAAAACACAACCTATCACAACGGTGTTTTCAAACTTAGTGCTGGGTAGCTACGGTATAACTATAGTACTGTATAACTTACAAATTGGCCGAAATGTTTAATGTCGCAGGTTCACTTTCGATAACCCTCACCCAGATGTTGAGGGAAGGTAGGACAGCAGCTAGATACAACAAAATCACTTAGTTTTGATTACAGCTGTTGCCAATTGGTCAGGAAAGAAGCACACTTAACAAAACATAATCGGATTAAAAGAAACTTAAAAAATTATTTCCCACTTATCGATCCTGAAAAATCCAGAATGAGACGCTTTCTCACCTGAAGAATTAGATATTAGATTTGGCTAATGTCAAAATGATTTTTTTTTGCATTGTAGCTCAGTGGGGAGCCGAATATCCGACGATCCATCCGCTAATAAGGAGAACCCCCTCTCCTCCTATCCTTTCCGTTCCTTCCTTCCCTTCTCTCAACTGCTAGCGCTTCGGGCGTTCAAATACAGTGAGTCCTCGTTCAACGTCACCCTGTTTAACGTCATTTCGCGATAACGTCACGAAAATTTTGAGAGCGTCATTCGTTTATCGCACCTTTGCTTCCCGATAACGTCAAGTCTTTTAAATATCGCGCGATAAAAAATGCGGAGCGGAGGGCGTTGCAGATTGTTCGTTTTGTGGACGGTAATACATTCAGTCTAAACGAAGTGTAAAACGGTGCGTTTATTGTTAATTGCGATTACGGTTTTAGCAAATTTTCTGCAAAATGAATTCTCAGGTAGGTGCGCAAGGTTTTACTTGACATAATGGTTTTCCGGAACTAAAAAGTTATTTCAAGGAATTTTTCCGTGTAGAGCTCGGAGTTTTTGTCGTCACTTTTTTCGCCATGTTCACAATAATTTTGGTTCCTATAACTGCGACGATGTTTCAGCTATGATGATGCCCAGGCGACGCTCACCCGGGTGACCACCATAGTCAAATGCGGGAAGATACAAAAATAGAGAAGGATTTACGTCACTGCTGCTATTGTCTTCGATGAAGATGGGAACTCATATTTATGCCATAGTTTGGCATTTCCAGCGTAAAAAATGCCCCAGATATGATATGCTAAAATTTTTTCGCGTAGGAATTGTGAGGTCTAGGAGCCGATATTCACTTTTACAATTGTTTCTTATGGTATATTATGTTTCGATTAACGTCATTTCGTTTATCGTCACATTTTTCAGGAACCATAAGTGACGTTAAACAAGGACTCACTGTACCCATACGTGTCTATGGCCGTCTTTAAACGAATCGAATCGCACATTTGACGGCCGCCGTGGCGCCCATTTCAATCCGGTGGTGCGCCGTCTACGGCGTGAAATACAGGCAATGCTACATTGAGGCCGCTTTTTGACGAAACGACTTTTGGCCGACCGCCGTTCACGCCACAATGGCCGCACGGCCGAAATTCAGGAAAATTAACGGCGGCCCGGTCCCAGCCAGCGGCCTTGTTTAAGTCAACGAAATTGTTACATTAGTCCCACACTCAAGGTTTTCCTGAAACAAGTTATCCAATAACACTGTCTCATGCATCGCGGTGAGTCACTGGAATTACTGCTCGGCATTGATGCGTACCGTGCGCATGAGCTTGTATTTCCGCTCTTCTGCGTTAAATTTCTTTCCACACATTTTTAATTCATACTATCTAATTATTCAGGTGAGAAAGCGCCTCATTCTAAATATTTCAGGATTGATACATGGGAATCGAAGAGAGGCTGTGATAAATTAAACGGCAAATTCTGGCGGAGAAATCACTACAGTGCGCGATATTACGCTGATGCGTTATGCACGAGACTAAACGAACCAATTGACGTTGGAATCGTAATGAGATAGAGCAAATGAATGCTGGCAGCGTTAAACAATGAAGGTTTAGTCTTTAATAGATTATGACTCATTAGTAGAGGTCCGTGAAAGTGGTTTTATTTTTTGCTAAAATTCGTTTTAAAACCATGTGATTTCGGTGTTATAGAAAATCTTGGCGGTGTTATTTTAATGCAACAATTATCCCATGTTTATGGGCGTTTTATTATTTTATGCTACATGTTCCATGTATACTTACACTTTTATTAAGCATTTTACATAACTTTTAACACAATTTTAACTGTACAAAATTTCTGACAAAATTAAATGAAAGAAATGGTTCAACTTATACGAGCGGACTGCGCACGGTTCAAAACATCGATTTTTATTTTGCTTGATGCTAATGGTCGTAGTTAATTTTTTTGGATGAACTTTCTAAAACGATTTATATAATTCAACGTAAATATCTTGAGGTAACTCGGTGATCCTTTTTTTATAATCCTACAAGAACACAAAATTTCGACGAAAAACAGGGTCCGCCATTTTGTATCGTATCCGCCACAAATAATACAACTAAGTTTTGAAAGTTGCCAAGAATTAACAATAATAAACCACATAATAATATTGTAAATTTTTGTTTCTATTGAATAACTACAGAAGGTGTGGCACTAGTTTTAACATGCTGAATTTTGATAAAAATTCAATGAGAGCAATTTTTGCAAAATTTGTTCCACTTTGAGGCCAAGTAATTTGTTTAAAAAAAATTGCCAATGAAAAACGGCTTGCGTTAAAAATTGCACTAATGCATTGACAACTTTTTTGCAAAGTTTCAATTTCCCCACTCAAAAAAATCGATTTTGAGGTTTTGTCCAGCTTTTTTCGATTTCAGCCCACTGTGCGGCGGTACGCCGCCTAAGGCGTGAAATACAGTCAGTGCTACATTGCGGCCGCTTTCTGACGAGACGACTTTTCGCCGCCCGCCGTTCACATCACGACGCCTTGAAATTCAGGCCGTTTTCAGACGAGACAACTCTCTGCCACGCTGTGGGCCGTGCCGTGAACGGCGGCCCGGTCCCAGCCAGCGGCCGTGTTTAAGTCAACGAAATTGTTACATTAGACCCACACTCAAGGTTTTCCTGCAACATTTTATCCAATAACGCTGTCTAATGCGTCGCGGTGAGTCACCGGAATTACTGCTCGGCATTGACGCGTAAGGGGCGCGTGAGCTTGAATTTCCGCTCTTCCGTGGCCGCATTAAATTTCTTTCCGCACATTTTTAATTCACAATATCTAATTTTTCAGGTAAGAAAGCGCCTCATTTTAAATATTTCAGGATTGATACATGGGAATCAAAGAGAGAGGCTGTGATAAATTGAACGGAAAATTCTGGCGGAGAAATCACTACAGTGCGAGATATTACGCGGATGCGTTATGCGCGAGACTAAACGAGCCAATTGACCTTGGAATCGTAATGAGATAGAGCAAATGAACGTCGGCAGCGTTAAACAATGGATTATGACTCATTAGATGTGATTTTTTCGCTAATCCACCTTAAATTGCCTATAACGCAAAATTTCGTTTTAATTGACCGATTCAGCGTTATTTCGTGTTATTTCGCGATATCGCGTCTCGCGAAATTCAGGGACCTCTACTCAATAGATGTGATTGTTTTGCTAATCCACTTAAAAATGCAAAATTTCGTTTTTATTTACTGATTTTGCGTTCATTCGTGTTATTTCGCAATATCGCATTTCGCGAAATTCACAGACCTCTACCTATGGGCTCAAAGGCTTTTGAGGGCCTCAATGAGTCCTTCCTTTTATATCTTCCACCAACTTAATTATTTCAATGAGGCCAAAGAAAACTTTACATTTCTTCATTTGCGGCAAATGCTGGATAATAATCTAATCACATAATTTTCTTAAGAGGCTATAGTTTTGCAGGAAAACTGTTAATTTTTTGTTAACGTTATTTTTTGGGAAGTGATTAAAATTCATCCCCACTTTATGTAGACTCAGCCCATGAGTTTGAGTTTCACTTCTTAGATTAACAGTTGGAGAATACGTAATACTTCCTTGAACGTGATTTCAATTTACCCTGTTTCCATATCAATGCAATGGTTCCCTTGATGGGGTTGATGCTTAGACTTGAGAGCTGATACAAATTTGGGTAAAATAAGGAGAAAAACAATGAACCTAATGCTTCCATAACCCATTTATGCTGAAGGTTTGAAAAAATGGACAGTATACATTGACTTGTACATATTGCAGGAAAAATATAAATGAAAATATCATCTAAAAGTAAAACAATTTATGCCTACCTAATTATATATTTAGGTATTCCAAAACTGGAACACCTAATTATATATATTTAATATATAATTAGGTCTTCCAAAACTGGAACACTAGGCAAATCCACTACCATAGCATACTAAATGTTGAAATGACATTATTTACAATCACATATTTATTACCTCACAAATGAGAGGGGTATATAGGTGAAATCTTATAAAATATGAGGATGTATTTTTTTTTAATTGGATAGTGGTACAGTAGAACGTTGAATAATGACCACAATCCGTTCCAGAAAGCTGGTAGTTATCCCAAATGATCGCTATCCAAAACAATGTTTCCCATATAAGAAATAAAGGTAATAGGAATAATTGGTTCCAAGCTCCTATTGACTTGCTTATATGAAAGTTACAGGGTATATAGGTATTGTACTACATTGTAATACTTGTAGACTTACTATTGTAGACATTGTATTATTTTGTATCCATTTGGGATCGCACGGCACGGAGCATAAACATGGCCGCTACACATCTGTCCGCTAGCCGAAATTTTGTTCGCTATTCGACGCAAATTTGTTTGTTATCAGAGGTGTTCACTAACCAAGGTTTCACTGTATTTTCTTGGTATTGGGCTCAGCAAGTTTGCTTTTCTTGACTTACACACACATGATACATTATTCGGGATGAAAATCAAGTGACAACACTTGAGAACTAGGGAGATTGCGAGATGAATCAAGATAGTGCCTTAACATGTTATGCTGCAAAGCCATGTTAAGCACGGCCTTACATATTGTAGGTAAAGTCATGGTGATTCTGAAGCCTTATCATAATCATGTTGCAACTCTACCTCTAATAATTACAGATAATCAATTGAGGAGTTGTTTGCTTGGTAGAGACTGGTTGTCTGTCATAAATCCGGAGTGGAGGAAGTCATTACTAAGGTTGGACATTGGCTCGGTTAACCAAACAAGTTTGTTTTCAAATGATGATGTTATTGATTTCCAGTATTTTCGGAAAAAGTGTCCAAAAGTCCCTGGCCAAAGTGACTCAAGGATTTTAAAACGTCAATTATGCTTAAAGAAGTCGCCTGTGCGATTATTCATAGAGCATATTGTGTACAATATGCACTTAGATAACCTGTAGAAAATGAACTAGAACCCTTGAAGGCACAAAAAAATCATTCCAAGGGTCAGGCATAGTAAACGGGCTTCTCCCATAGTTTGTGGAGGAAGAAATAATGGGAACATGAGAATCTGTGCAGACCTGAAGGTTACAATAAAAAAGCATGTGGTTATGGACATTATCCCTTGCAAAGATTTGATGATACTCAGCCTTGGTGAATTGTAACTACTTTAGTGAACTAGACCTCACAAATGCACATTTACAGTTGCTGGTACGTGATGAAAGTAAAGAATTGTTAACCATAAACACACATGTTGGATTATTTACATCAAATAGGCTTTGTTTTGCCATGTAAGGTGTGCCATCAATTTTCCAATCTGTCATGGATTCTCTTTTGAAGTGCGTACCAGGGGTTCAAGTCTACCTTGACAATGTCATAATAGGCTAGGCAAGAGTGTTCTTTGATGTTAGAAAAGGTATTGGCGAAATTAAATTAATTTAATGAAAAGATAAATCCATCAAAGTGCAGACTATTTTTAGGATCATTATATGTTTTGGGTTTCCGTGTAAATGGGCAAGGTCCATCACCTGAAAAGTCGAATGCTTTTAAATAGGATTGAGTGCCAAGCAATGTGACTGAATTGAAGTCTATCATTGGCATACTGAATTTTTATCACCAATCGGTGCCTATGAGCTCAACAATGTTAGAGCCTCTGTATGCTCTTACACATAAAAATGTTTACTAGCGCTAGACATTTAAATGTCGGAAAGCTTTTGAGGAGGCCGAAAATGCCATTTCAGAAAAAAACTCTTGGTTTTAAATGATCCCCTTAAGTCATTGGTGCCTACATGAGATAGTAGTGCCCATGGGGTAGGCACTAAGGTTCCTCATTTGGCCATTTTTTAAGGAGTGAATCGTTATACCAAGCAAAAGTTTCATACCCAAATGGCTATTACAAATATGATTTTTTTTCAAAATTGGTTCATATCTTCTGTTAGCCATTTTGCCTTGAAATTTCTAAATTTTTAATGAAAATGTAAATAATTTAAGTTTCGTTTGAGCGAGCACTCATTTTTGGTTAAGTCTAATTTGACTTGGACTTCTTTTCTCTTGTTTTGGTAAATGCCACATCATAGCTACAACACTAGATATGTATGATTTTCTCATTGTTATCTTGGTTATCCTCAACGTTTTGACTGTCATTCAAAAATGACAACAGGGAAACTGTGAATTCAAATTATTCATATTCAAGCCAATTATTTATTCAATATATATTATAATAGATAACGTTCAGCCATTTCTTGCATTTTTGTGGCACAGGGATGTCAACAGTTCCAATTAGGTCAATTCTTGGACTTTCTCTGATCCATGAGAAACTGGTTCTGAAGAATAGGACCCTTTTTTTTTTTACTAGGATAAGACTCATATGGGAAAGCTGGCACATTTTCAGAAGGCTATATGAAATAGTTTCGTCGCCTCCTCAGTAAAACACTTCAACAAGACATTCTATTATTTACTATAATACTCTTCAGGATTTACTTTGCCCTGTTGCATTCATTATGCAGCAGGAGATGAGTTGAATTAAATTGGCTGTGTGACTGCAGGAATAGATGTTTTTTTTCCAAATGGCTTGTACCTATAAAGAAACTTCAGAGACATTTTCCACAAACATAAAGTACATATACTTAGTCGTTGATGGCATAAAAGAGAAAAAGAGAAAAAAGAGCTCTCATCTTAGTGACTACTCTTCAAATTTTCATAACTAATTTCCACATTTTTGACTGAAAAAAATTACTAAATTCACATCATTTATTGCATGCATTACGTAAAAATGAGGTTGTGTTGCGGGTTGCCAGCACCAAAAAACTGCTTTCAGGCACACAGTAAAGTCATTTTCTCGATAATTAAAATTCAAGGTATTCGAGGTATTCAATCTAAAATATCAATTTAAGTCCAAAGTTATACTCCATTGCAAAAAATGAGTGCTCGCTCAAATCAAACTTAATTTATTTACAGTTTTTGTTAAAAATTTGGAAATTTCAAGGCAAAATGGCAAACAGAAGATATTAACCGATTTTGAAACATAAATCTTATTTGTAAACCTATTTGAGTACGCAACTTTTGCTGGGTATCACAATTCGCTCCTATAAAAAAAGGCACAAGGAGGCACCCTGGTAGACACTACTCTTGCGCACGTCATTGATGGGGTGGGACACCCTATTGCTTTTGTTTCCACAACACTTTCAAGTGCAGAAGAGAATTACAGTGATCTACATCGGGAAGCAATAGCTTGTGTATATGGGGTTAAATACTTTCACAAATTCCTGGCTGTTAGAACTTTTACCTTAGTCACGGACCATCAGCCTTTGCAGCCTATTTTCAACCCTCGAAAGGGTATACCCTTAGTTGCAAATGTTAGGTTATAAAGATTAGCATTGTTATTGTTAGTTTAGCATTACAAGATTCATTATAAGAAGGGTACTGATATTGCTTATGCAGATGCTTTGTCCAGGCTTTCTCTTGAAGGATTTACAAATGTGCCATTGGCTATGATTTATTTTGAGGAAGAATGTTTCTTTCAAGGTAGTGGCAGCTATTCCATCTTGTGAATTTAAGAGGGTTATGAATGGCTGGCCTGAAAGACTACTTGAACTCTGTACATATTCATTTCAAAATTCGTAATGCAAAGATGCTTTTGTAAAATTTCATTAGTGCAACATGACAATACGTACCTTCTAAATGATAGCATGTATAAAAAAACTATGATTTTTGTTTTGTCACCAAATTAAAACAAATTTCCAAATTTGGCTAAAATTAGTTCCCTCAAGGATCAATTTCTGTCTCATCTGTCTACCTTACTTATCTCAGGGAATTTGATTTAGTTTCAACACTAACCTGATAAATGCATGTCGAATACTTTTTGAACTGAATTGAAAGTTTTCAGAATCATATTTGAAAGGATCTTCATTATCATCCTCCGATGATGGAGTTAGACCACTCATCGCTCCAATAGGTTCAGCTCCAGGATACGGAGGTGGGTATACTCCTGCCTGTGGATGATACATTCCTGGCTGTGGAGGGTACACTCCTGGCTGTGGAGGGTACACTCCTGGCTGTGGAGGGTACATTCCTGGCTGTGGAGGGTGCATTCCTGTCTGCGGAGGGTAAACTCCAGGCTGTGGGGGATATACTCCTGGCTGCGGGGGATATACTCCTGGATGTGGGGGATACCCCCCTGGGTGTGAACCATAGCCTGCAGTACCTGGTGGGGGATAAGACTCTTCCTGACCTAATGGATATTAATAGAAAGAAATCAACAGTGAACAAGATGCATCCTGAACCTTTTGTGAAAATATCAAATGTAACAAAACCTCCCTTCTAGGCCCCTTCATTGCTTCAAGCAGTGGTGGCATCAGGGGCCAGGGCCTACCCAAATTATATGGACAAATTTTAGAATCAAAGTCCATAGTAAAATTTTATTTTATAAAATAAAATAAATTGTGTTCAGTTATAGGTATAAGGAGAACCGCTCAGTTAATTGGCTAAATGATTCTGTTTTGTCCATATTGATTAATACATATTTAGAAGTTTTTCACTTTCTTCTCAGTAGGATCAATTTTGCCATTTTTCAAATGAATATAAAATGAATGCACCCTTACATTAAGGCCTGAGGCATGATTTGCTTTTGTAGCATGGTATGTCAGGAAAGGGGTGCCATTCGTGTAAGGTCAATAAATAAATGTTTAAAATAACATTTCATCCTTCATACTTATCCATATTAACCCTAGGTTAGGCCCAACCATTTTATTTATCTAGCTCGCCCATTTGACACATGCTAGAGCCACTGCTGGCTTCAAGATTTGTTAATTATTACTAGAGATGGCATAAACGACACTTTTTGAGGAGCTGCCTCACCGCTCACACAATCCAACTCAACAAAGCGTTTCAGGGATGAGGGGAGGGGGAAGAGGGGTGGAAGAAAGAGGAAGAGGGGAAGGTGGTGAGAGGGGTATTTCTGAACGAACATTTAAAATGAAACATTTCCTAGATCACAATTTGAAAATTTGATTACAAATCAATCACGTATTGCATAGTCACAATGTTTTACAGGTGATGTAACTGAGGAACAAATTCAGCCCATACGTTATACCTTTCATGGGAGACGGAAATAGTATTCCGTCTTCTGAGCTTAGAGATGACGACAATTTAAAAAATTCTGTTACAACAAAATACTCTCTCTGAAACTACATGATCATGTTAACAATTCATAGTTAATTTCCTCGATTAATCTCAGCTGTTTGTGTTAGAACAAATTTTCATTTTTGTCTCATGTCTCTTGTCTGTGTATTATTTTCATAAATTTGCTGTTGCTAAAAACTTTTACGTGAGCATCTTCAATCACTTTTCCTTCACGATGCATGGAGCATGCAGGAGAGAGAATTGCGATTAGGGTCCTAAAAGATTCTTTAGAGCAATACCCAGAAAATGAATCAGGAGAATATTTCAAGCAGCATGGTGAACAGTGGGCTACCCTCGAAAAGTGCCATATGCTCACTTTGATCAGCTAAACATGTGATGAGCAAGACACGGAACATGTTTGTGGAAGGAATCGTTTGCGCATGGAGTCCGACTCTCACCGTACACGACTCCAATGCGCACATTCCGTGCTGAGGGAGTACGACCGAGTCCAACTTCTACTGCTCAGGACTCCAACACGCACAGTGTGCGCTGAGGGAGTCGTTTCCAGAGGGGAGGGAGTCATGACTCACCAAATAAGACTCTCTCGCATCACAGCTCTATCTGCTGAGTCGCACATTTGAACTGACTCACTCGCACGATGCCCATCACTAATTATTACAATCACAAAGGTAAGTTATATCATTAACTTTTAAATGCCCAGTGTGCTCATCAGGTATAGAAATAAAGGTCCACTCCCTGCTTAGCATGCCCATAATGACCCACTAAATCAAAGACAGTAAGAGGTGACCATTTGGCATTTAAATCCGTCAGCTAGAGGTTAAAGGGTAATTAACTCCACCAAGAGTTAACGTTGAATTTCACTTCATTTCTGATAACATATGTACACTGATTTCTTTGCTAAGAATAAAAGGTACATTAAGGAAACTAAGAGCTGAAACCAGTAGCAGCTGGCACAAAATACTAGCTATGTGCTGCCCTCTTCATTGCCAAAACATGAAATCCACAACTCTATTTGTTACCTTCCAAACCTCTGGTACAAAACAAACTTTTCTTTAGTTTTTCCACAGAAATCTATGCTGCACACATCTTTAAAGGCACGAAAATGAGACCTGATAATCTTATGTACTCAAAAGTAACACCATAGATGTTCACATCACTAAAAGGGCAATATAAATTTGCATTCCTGAAAAATGTGTCCCAGGTTGATTTTCTTATGCCTTGCTCAGATTACGGTTGTTCCAGCAATCGTAGCAACTATGGTGCATTCACACACCTGTAAAACCTGCACTATCCTCCAGTGCTGAAATCTAAAGTGTATGAGAGACTGATGGTTCGCAAAGCTGTTGATGTATGATATTACTGTGTTCAATATGTATCCTGATTCTGATTATTGATCTTCTACCGTATTGTAAACGTTAATACAGTAGAAGATCAACAATCCTGGTGGATAATGTTGGTGTGGTTGCTACAGTGTTGGCTTAACACTCCATTGGCCAGGGTTCAAGTTCTGGCAGTGGCAGAAACTTTCACAGTTAGCGGGATCTCAGTTCACGTGTCCGGCAGATGGGATATTTTGCTGTGATCAAAGACGCCTGCTGGAATGCAGGAGAAAATTTGTCTCCAACACAACCACAACGCAGTGAAACCTGGAAAATGCAGCCTACATTACCAGTGCACCGTGGAAGCCTTCGCACCAACCAAAAGATATTGTTGGGAGCAGTGACGTCATGGCAAAATTAGCATTCCAGAACGCACTTTTTTTTCTTTTTAAAAAATGAAATATTACTCTGTGTATATTATTAAGGCCTGATTACACGGTACATTAACACGCACAAGTTAATGTACGTTTGCGTGAATGATTTTGGTGGACCGGAACGGAACATGTACAAATGCATGAACCAAATTAGAACAGGTTCTATTTTCCGTTTATGCATTCACACAAGTTGGGTGGTTACACGATGCATTTTGGCATTCATACATTTAGACATTAACCCGTACGTGTTAATGTATCGTGTAACCAGGCCTTCACAAGTTGTTATTTACATTTAATAACAATTTTTTTTAATTTGGGTACGAATTTGTATACCAGAAATTTTGTGGCAGCAAAATTGATAAAAATACCATTTAACAATTATGACACCCCTGGTTAGGACTAAGGAGGTTAAGTAACTCTCGCTGACCTCTGAGCCGAATGTTGCCAAACCTCAGATCCTTTCAAAAACCCCCTCGTAGTTTCATCATGACACCGTTTGATAAGGCAAAACAGAAAACTTGTAGCAAGTTTCTAGAGTACCTCTACGAAGTAATCCCCTCCAATTCGGCTGTTGCGAAACATCCACAATTCCTGTTGAAAACCTGTTCATAACAATAGAGACATTGTCATCGCTTTAATATGGTGACTGTAGCATTGAAAGAGGATTCCTTTTTCTTCCTCACTTGCTCTAGAATCCTTTTCTAATTCTCAGGGAATTCTGTAGGCAACTCAGCTTTGTGTCAAATTTATTTTCTCTAGAAAGATTCCATTGAGGTTATCATTGATATTCAAAAAACCTCTTCAATATTTTTGCTGAAACTTTGAGAAACCCCTTGAAGTCTCTTCATTTTCATCAGGTGACCTTTCCACATATAGGTGTGAACAAAAAGTGTTATATTTGTACAGTGGCGCCGAGTCCATGGGGCCCGAGCCCCCCCAAAAATTCGTTACAGATGTGAGGAAAAAATGTGTAAGGCTTGTCGATTTTCCCCGGAGTGTCCAGATATCGAGATTCGAGTTATCAGGGTTCTAATGTTGATCGTAAGACTCTTCTAAAATGCTTTAAAACTTTAAATTCATTGGGGCAAGGTCCCCGGTTTGGGCCCCCCCAATATTTTTTGTAAGTCGGCACCCCTGTATTTGTAATACATATTTTTAGTGCTCAGGTAATTTATAATTGGTGTCAGAAATATAAATTAATGGAGGTATTTTATTGCTAAGATGCATTTAAAATAAAAATTGGTGTTGTTTTAGTTTTTTATTGACATTATATGGCTATTTTGACCTTGTGACATATTCAAAAGGCTACAGTGCACTATTTGTACATCAATTTACCAATTATGAGGTATTTTACGAGGTAGGAACTATTCTGTAGAACAGTTTACTAAATACCCAGGACTCTTCCCAACCCATGTCAGACTGTCCTATTCAATTAAATTTAGTACCAATAGTTAACAATCTTGTTCTTACACGATGACAACGTATGACTGGTACTTATGCACACCTTTATTACCAACAGCTGAGGTCCTTTGTGCCACGAGGTAAGGGTTGATAGAAATCCAGTGTCAGCATTAGCCAACTCTTAACGAAAGGCACCAAGAGGATCACAGCAAAACATCCCATCTGCCGGGCATTTGAACTGGGATCCCACCAACTCTGAAAAGTCTCTGCCACCACTGCAAGAACCCTGGCCCATGATGTGTAAAGCCTGCATTCTAGCCACCACACAGACCTTAAACCCCTGGATTATTGATCTTATACTGTATTACCTTATTGATTATTAACCCGTCAGCACCCAAAGTTTTTTTCAAAATCACAAATCTTTCACTTTTATAAACTATGATACATATGAGCTTAACACAATGAACTCAATTCAAACTGACTGAATAATAGAGGAAATCTTCTACTACGTATGTGCACCGAAAAGCACGCAAAAATTCACATATTAAGTGCATTGCAGAAGCATGGGCTCAGCACTGCACTGGGTGCCATATGGCACTCGTGGGCGTTGACGGGTTAAAATAGCACCATGATGTATTAGTGAAATTATGCTCACAACTAATGGGGTTAATTTGGCGAATGATGACAAATTTGGATTTGGAGAGCTGGAGCACCTCCGACCGAAATTTGGGTGACCAGCATACACCATACAGTCCTGACCTGGCACCATCTGACTTTCATCGGTTTGGCCCCAGGAAAAAAATTCCTGGCTGGCCAACACTTAACAGCAGATGCAGAAGTGAAATCAGCAGTCCGCAAATAGCAATTCTCCCAACAAACGTACTTCTATGAACAGGGCATATTGAAACTGGTATCACAATGGGAGAAATATGTATGTTGATGAAATTTGTAGCAATGCAGAAAAGTAGGTCACAGATGTAAGTTAATTTGTGATTTGTTGGTTTCGGTTCATATTAAAATTTTGGGAAAAAAAATATTGTGCGTTACTTTCCGATCTGCCCTCGTATCACATTAACTGTGAAAACTGGAAGGTTTATTTTTAATAAAATGGATGTTACCATTAATACTGTCAGAAATTAACTGGTGTTGTCAGTCCTCACATAATCATTGAAGTCAAATTCAGGAAGTGAAAGATAAGATTGTCCCTCTTCACTTAAAAGGGAGTTAGCACAATTAGGTTTATACAGCAAAGGATCAGTGTTGGGATTAGAAGGGGAGATTTAAACATAAGGTGAAGACAGCTTCATGTGGCTTTTGAGTTGAAGGCCCCGGTGCTGCATTCGTCAAAGAATGCTGATGAAGGAGCACTACGCGGTAGATTCAATCGACTCTTTTAAAATTTCTTGTGGATAGTCTATCTGATGAACATGTATTCAAAGAAAGGAGATTTTTCTAGGCTCTTAAGCTATTTTTGTATGTGATAACGGATTAACAGAAAGTGCTTGGCTAATCATGCTACGTAAAAAAATTCTATGGAAACACCAGAAAAATCTTAATTTCGTAGTATCACGGGGTAACGTTAATCCTGGATTTTCGATGGTATGGTATTTGTTGGAGGTAACCAACAGCTGAGATTCCTTGTGCCGTGAGGTAGGGGCACGGTTGATAGAAACCCAGTATCTGCATTAACCAGCTATTAACGAAAGGCACCAAGAGGATCACAGCAAAACATCCCATCAACACACTCGAACTGAGATCCCGCCACCCCTGAAAGTTTCTGCCACTGCCAGAACTTGAACCCTAGCCCATGTAGTGAAAAGCCAACACTTTAGAAACCAACCGACCTTATCCCCCAGGATTATTGATCTTCTACTGTATTAACGTATACATTAATTCAAAAGGTCAATAATCAGAATCTTCGACGCCTGTTGGAATGCAGGAGAAACTATTGTCTCCAACAAAACCACGACGCGGTGAAAATCGAAAAATACAGCCTACACTATCTTCTGGGGAACCCACAGGTTTTCGACGGAAGCATCAGGGTTGTCGTATGAAGTACAAAACCATCTAAAGCATTTAAGCATATTTCCAGGTGGATGTCGAGGAAATACCTCCTTGAAAACCTGAACGTAGTCTCAGAACACCCACGATTTTCATTGGGGAAGAGATATAAATAAGGGGAGGGGTCATCAAAGTTTGTCAAAACAACTCTTCTATATCATTTTTTTTATAGATTCTTGGATACTAAGAACGACTTCCCCAAAATAGATTATGGCTGCTATTCTGGATAAGCGTTGCAAAAAATAGCATATGCTATTCTGCGGGTCATTATTGCAACGACCCCGTATTCAGAATGAAGCGTAGTAATAATTTTGTTCGGAATAGCAGCATGCTATTCCTTGCGTGAGCTATTTGGAAGCTCCGCCCCTTCCCGTATGAAAAACTTTCTGAACAGTTTGCGCAACCAATGAGGGAGAAGATATTTTATATATTTTTCTGTATTTTATGGAATATTGACTTGCAATTACAAATAATTGCTTAATTTGCATTTAAAAATTATATTAAACCGTGGATTTATATAATATGCTTTGAAAATCTCGTTTAGGAAATCAGGTGATTGTTGTTGTTTTGATAATATCACAATGGCTTCAGACAGGTGGGTTAGGTCATAATTTTACTGTTATAATGATGATTTATCGGGCAGAAATATTGAATCATTTACCTATATCCGATCGGTCCTTTATCGTGAGATATATGTTATGCGAAATAATCATTGAAACCTAAATATGTTTGATTTTCTTCGTAATTGTCTTAGGCTTCGAAGTCTGTCTGTTCGTTGCATGTCAAAATAAATATGTACCAACTTTTATTGCTTTGATCGTGACGATATAGCTTTACTGTATGAACTAGAAGCTTTCGTTTCTAATACTAGCTTTATATTATATGACTCCCTAATTTCAATTCATTCTCTGTTTAGGAAATGAAGTAGGTGGCAACGTCACCGCTGTGCTTTCATGTAATATGATGGAATAGTATCAATATTTCAGCTGCAGATTTGGAAAAAGCAGAGGGATGTGATGGTGAATTTGAGGATGGATGGAACAACTGTGAAAAAGTGAATCGTGTGGAAAGTGCTGTTGTGTCAGTTATCATTGTTTTCGTATCAGCTGATTTTATTATGTGCTCACTGAAATTTTTGATAGACCCTGAACTGTGCCGATAAACTGAAACTTAATTGTGTGAATAACTTACTTGTCTATAGAGGAAACAATTTGTATTCAATTCCACATGATATATATTGCATTAATGATGTAGTGCATGGATATTCCATTAAACGTTTGTGGTGAATCATATTTGTTCGGAAACTTTATTGGTGTTCGGAGAAATCCTTTGTTTTCAAGCAAGTAATTAAAGTCGACTGCCCGTGTTTATAATTTAGTAAATTTTTAGTTTTAATTGTAGAAGGCAGCGAATAGTGGGGAAAACAATTTCGACTCGTTGCATGTATTTGTATATACTGTCCAATTGAGGAAATGAACGGCTGATCAAAGTATATGGTATTATTATGGTAATATATGGTTTTCATTGAAAGCTATAACTATTAATATATTTGGCGAGTTAGTGTGTTAACACAAGCTTGAAATTTTTCAAGAATCGACCTGATAGCCTACATTGAGGATATTTTTAGTAGCAAGTCAAGTGATGAAATAAAATTATGAATTGTAAATATGAATAAAACACGTAAAATTTGGGCTAATGGTAGTAATTCTTTGCATTAATTGTTATTGTTTTCGTACTGTCGATGAAGCAAGCTTGTGCTTCATATATTAAGCTCGAATGTTAATTCCTAACCAAATCACTTAACTAGTTAAATATTCATCACTTATGCTACTATTATTTAATTAAAATAAAGCTGATATCATTTTATTTTTGGCTATTATTCCATTTTTCAATGCTTGATTAGGTTACTTTAACCTCAGAAAAACAATTCGACATCGCAATGCGCACGTTTTCTGGTTGCAATACCGAATTGCTCGGCATCGAAGACCGCGTAATATTATAGCAAGCCTACCGGTTGCAATTCGCCGTTCAGAATAGTGAATTGCTACGGGCCTATGCTATTCTGAGAATTACGTCTTCCGGTGTAGTAAAAACACGAATTGCAACCGTTCTGAATACCAAATAGCATAGGCGTTGCAATACGCTATATTATAGCAACATCGGTTGCAATAACGGAGAATAGCATAATGCTATTCCATCCAGAATAGCAGCCTATGGGTTACTACGCAGTATCATTATGTCATGACGGCATTACAACCAAATTATTCTGTATACTGACAAATGAATCAATTGTAGCTACCTTGTGGCGGAGGGTTAAATCCAACGGGTGGTATAAGAGGTTGCTGCCAAGTTGACATGTCCTTTAAATATCCTTTAACCTATATATTACAAGGATTACAAGTTATCTGAAATATGACGACACAAAAGGATACAGGGGCTTTACACAAAGGACGGGATTTTTCCTCAAGAACCCTGTGACCCTGTTATCTCGACCTCTCGAGCATAATCGCTGAATCATGTAATCAATGGTCGCAAATGAAATTAAGTTCAAACTTTGGGCGCTAGAGCGGCGGCAGTCGCAGGGAGGCTCATACCAAATATAGCGAAAAATGATGAATTTTACTAAGTTTTATGATAGGATGCATTAGATAATAGTCAGATCTGTATTTGATATGATGGAATGGACGCAGATGCCTGTGACAGTACTGCTAATAGTGAAATTATATTATAATTTATACTGATAATAGGGTTGTTCAAGCCTATCAGAACGGTCTAAAAAAACGAATGTATATCACTTCTGATGTAATTTCATTTTGATTGGGATGAATGACAGATGCGTTGAAAAAGTAATGATGGAATTATTAGCAATCAAAATTCGAACAATTTTAAACGCCGCCAAAAACGGTCGGCCATCTTGAAATAGAGGTGATGACGAAACAAGCCTGTACGGCTGGCCTGTACCCTCGATCGCTCGATGCCAAGCTGAGCACTCTGCATGCCGACTGGACATTTGCCAAGGTTATTCCTTATTTTGAAATGGCCTATGTTGTGCATGAAGCTTCCGGATGGATCAAGGCGACATAAAATCCATTCTTCAAGTTAGGCAGGCAACGTATGTAGTGTAATTGTTGACAGGAATTGAAAGTTTTGTATAGCCGCATTTGCAAGGAAACTACCTACGTGCAGTGAACTTTCATTTTGCCGCTAGTGCAAGTGAACAAAATTTGTGCCCTTAATGTACCCCTGAGTGAATTGATTGCATATAGACGATGAAGTAAAGACTGAAGCGACAAGTGAAGTGAGTTGTGAATGTAACATCTTCGACGAAATTATTTATTTCTTCCATGCTGGTTCAATCAACCCTATACATTTCGATCTAAGGTATTTAACTATTGCGAAGGATATGTTTCATATTTGAGCTAGTTGTACTTAGAGGATACATCGAACGTATATTAATTTTCATTCGTTTGTTCGCCTCTAAGTTCTGTTTGATTTTATTACCTATTGCCAATTCATTTGGAGCATTCGTCAGTGTTTACATTTCACGAATTTCGCTGCGCTGTTGTTTGTTTTGGTCATATTTTGGTTACGGTAATAGTGAAAGTGAAATTCGAAGTTTTTTGATGTTACAATAACTGGTTTAGCTAGTTTAATAATTTGTTTCAGCCTATTCATTTCATTGTCTTCGTAATATCAATGTAAAATAACGTAAACTGATTCTAAGTCGTTAGTGATGAGTGGTAAGTGAGGTGTGGAGAATCCTTACGAACTTCAAGGAGTGCAAATTCTTTTGTGTGTGCAGAGTGATTGGAAAACCGATTGTCATGTTTTATTAGTGTTACATAATAGTGTTTTATATTTATTGTGAGCCAAGTTTTTTATTGAATCAGTTGATTTGGAATATACTGATTATACGTATCAAAAAGACAGCTCGTGAAATGTGTGCGTTGTAGTGCTATTTGTGATATGATGAGCAATAAATATGTACAAATAAGGGTAATTTTGCTTATTATAACTCTTATTAAAGGATAAATTTGGATTTTCTTTAAACGCTGATCTGGCGGCAGACGCTGGAGATCTTAAAAAAAAAAGTGGAATAACCCTGCTGAGCCACTTCAAACACTGCAGTAGGGCATCTACAGGCTTGTGACGTCACACACCAATTCAAGATGGAAGTAGGGCTTTTTGGCGTAACGTAAAATTTGTCACTGTTTAAAGCCTTCTCTAAACATGTACAATGAAGAAAATAACATAATATTATTGTCATTGCTCCTTCTGAAGCACGATCTTTCGATTTCTTAAATAAAAAAAATATGGTGAACAACCCTATAGTGAAATTATTCACACCGGCGCCCTCCACAAGAAACCGTTTAAACTGCCTGAAAAAAAGTTGAAAATCCGCCAATTAACCTCAGGTGCACGAAATAATCAAGGAAGAAAATTGAATAATCCAATGTCCAAGAAATTTTCAGCACACAAGATTGTTTACCATAATACCTTGACACAGTGGCGCAGCGAGGGGGGCGAGCTGTCCTATCCATTTGGAAAAAAACGATTTTCGTCCAAACGATAGGACCAAAAGCAAATCAATTGCTTGGAAGAAGGAGGAGATAAAATTTCTCTCCTCCTTCCATGCCAGTTGTACAGGCATTAGGTCTGAAGGAATGACTGTGAAAAATAGCATGGAAAGACATCCTTCTGCTAGTTTCTTTTCTTCGTCTCCATAATTTTTTTACTAAAAATTTCTGTATTTTGGAGGAAGATGCAGCAGTATTTAATTAAATATCTTTTATGCTTTTGCGTCTCCAAGTGCTTCGAAATATCATTCCTACTGCCGTGAAAAATAGAAAATTATCCGTTACATTTCACACTCTTGACAAAGTAGTAATCTTCCATGGTAGTAATGGTAGTAACTTCTTCTTCCATGGCCATGCACTACAACGATGCGCTTCCCAACCGTGACGTCACGACGCCTTAAAAGTGGGGGGGAAGAGAAGGGAGCGGAGGGGAAGATGTTGGGATAATGGCGGGTCTACTTGCTTATAAGGTCTGTGCCATGAACCCACGAATGTAAACAATGAAAATGTTTCGTGTGTTTTCAGAGAAATTCCGTGGAAGTTGCTGAGATGCTAGTGTCTGTATTCGTGATTTCAAAAGTTTTTTCTTTTTAATTTTCAAGATAATGAATGTTACAATGCTGTGAATGGTTTTATAAGTTATTTACTTTCATGGAGCAATAACTTGATCAAATATGCACTCTTAAAAACTATTTACAGGAGGATGCGTTGTGGGTTAATTCGCATGTAAGCGATGAGAAGAAACTGTAGACTTTTTATTTATTGCTCCTTTAGTTTCATATTAGGGTGCACTATATCTGTGTGTGTAATGAGGTATGACGAATGTCCAGATCATTTGGAACGTGGCGTAACTGGTCCTGGAAAATTGCCGCAGGAACATGTCCTAGTGATAGGAAAGGACAGCAGGTTGAAATCTCACGTTAGGGAATCAATTTCATCATTCCTCGTTGTCATGATAATGAGTTCTCCGGATAACATCCAGCAGAGGACGTCCATTCGGGAAACATGGGCTACCTACGGTGAAGTCCAGGATGTTCGTTACTTCTTTTTTGTAGGCACTAAAAATTTAACTAATGATCAGAGTTCTGTTTTGGGTAAGAATGCAATTTTTGGTGTTATAGTCAGGTGTTCTCTTATGCTGAATATTAACCAATAATCGTTTTTCTCTTCAGTTAAGGAGTATGAAGACAACGAGGATCTTGTTCTTTTTGCTGAGGTGCTCGACTCGTACGAAGACCTTACTACCAAACTTCTTCACTCATTCACATGGTTATCAAATGCCGTCAACTTTTCATTTGTGCTTAAATGTGATGACGATACATTTGTTCGCATGCCAGCTGTCTTGAAGGAACTAAAGAAATCGTTCGCTAAGAATCCCCAGAAGCGTCTTTATTGGGGTTTTTTTGATGGGAGGGCTCACGTCCGCCGCAGTGGAAAGTGGGCTGAGTCAAATTGGGTTATTTGTGACCGCTATCTTCCGTACGCTCTTGGCGGAGGTTATGTCCTCTCTAAGGAATTGGTAAACTTGTTAGCTCATCGTGCAGCCTACCTAGAGCTCTATAGGAATGAAGACGCCGCTGTGGGTGCTTGGCTGTCTACGGTCAGGGGTTTGGAGAGGAAGCACGATCCACGTTTTGATACCGAATATATTTCTCGTGGCTGTAATGAAGAGCACTTGCTAACCCACAAAGTGTCCCCCCAAATGATGAGAACGCTGTACTCCTCCTTGAAGACACGGGGAAAGTTTTGCCCTTCCGGGGAGTTCGCTCTGCGGCACTCGTATTTGTACAATTGGGATGTGCCACCGTCACGGTGCTGTGTGAGAACAAATTCTTCTGTGCCGTGATCTATCATTTCATGATCTATTACTCTACCATAAGCCATGACCTGCATCCAAAAAAGAGCACCTATCCTTAACTCTCGAATGATGCATCCCGAAATGTTCTTGGAAGTCATCAAGGATGTCTTGGGAAATAGCCCAAATGAGAGCATGCAGCACAATGCCTAATGGTGGCCAGTTTTGTTGACATATTGACTATTAGGTTTTCCATAAACAATTTTCCTGTCCTTAATTGTAAAGTTCCGGCTATAAAACATGGCCGCTTCTATCTGGGCTAGCAGGATTCACCTGGATATCGGCCACTTTTGTCTGTGGGGGAAGGGAGGTCAAAGCAGAAACATTTTGGCAATCATGAAATGGACGCTGATTGTACGTGTATATTGTAAGAAACCCTCTACAAACTATGGTATAAATCATTTCCTCCTGGAAAACATCAAGTCTGGAATAACAAAAAAAAAACTTTATAGTAAATGTTGTGCTTCACGGCATCATTCATCTGTTCCACTATTCAGATAGCGTATTAGATTTTGAAATGATATTGCCATTTTGGAAATAAGACTACAGGTTTACTACATGAGGCCTATATTCCAACCGTGGCAGAGTACACTGATCCACCTACTCGGGTGAAACTTCCATATGCCACCTTGTGAAGAAATAACTAGGTATCATAAAAATGTATACCTAGTTATTGTGTCAGTTTTTGTGATACCTAGTTATTTCTTTACAAGATGAAAAAAGAAAGCTTAACCATTTATTCCTAGGAAGAGAAAGTCTGTGTATAATGAATGGAAATCTATGGAATCAAAAGATTACTGAGTAGGCATGTATCACATGGTAAGAAAATACCACCAGAACTCTCTTTGTCATCATTAGCCAGCAATCCTAAGATTGGTTTGACGCAGATCTCCATTCCCCTCTCCTATCCGCTAACCTTTTCATAGCGATGTATTACATCTCTTTTGCATCCTCAATAACCTGTCCTATGTAACTCATTCGGGGCTGTCCCTTGCCCTTCTTCCCTTCTACTTGTCCTTCAACGATTGTCTTCGTCTGGCCATCATGCCTAAAAATGTGGCCAACTAAGTTCTCCCGTCTTCTGCTTAAGGGTTATATAAGACTTCTCTTTTCTCCCACTCTTCTTAGCACCTCCCCATTACTTACATAGTCAATCCATTTTGTCTTCATCATTCTTCAGTAGCACCACATTTCGAATGCTTCCACTCTCAACTTCTCTTCTATCAGCGGTCGACGTCCACGCCTCGCTTCCATAGAAACATGCTGCAAATGTTGCATCTGATGAATTGTATCCTTACTTCTATGCTTGTATTCTCAGCTGTAAGAAGAGTCTTCTTTTTGTAGAAAGCCCTCTTCCCCTGCGCTATTCTACTGACTTTCTTTCTTGCTTCGTTGATAATTTGGCTCCCCAGGTGAGAAAACTCTTTCACCTCTTCAAGCTGATGCTTTCCTAGGTTAATTCTTGCCTTAGCCTCCTCTCTTTTGCTGCATACTAATATCTTAGTCTTCTTTTTGTTGATTTTCAGCTTATATCTGGCCATTGTTCGTTCCATATTTGTCAAAGTCTTCTTCAAATCCTTCTCTGTCTCGGGTATGAGTGCTATGTTTTCAGCAAATCGCAGCATACTAATTTTATCTCCGTGGATATTGACACCCAAGGCTATCTCCTTGATTTCATTCATGGCTTTCTCTATGTGAACATTAAAAATTATGGGGGAAAGTGGACACCCTTGTCTTACCCCATTTCTTATTCTTGCTTCAGCACTGTTGGGACCAGAACACTACAGTAGAAAAATTAATAAAGTTTTTTTGGGCCTTAACTCAAACCTGATTGTTGTATTGTGTCCTCCATTTGTTACTTTTATCAGTGGCTTAAATTTTAATGTCTCTCATACAGTCTTGATTGGTTTTAAATGTGTGATGGTAAGACCCATCACTTTCTTTCTCTTTCATCAGGGAGGAGTGAAAATAGATATACCTTTTGGACCCTGCATAATTTCTACATCAGTCTCATTTGTTCTAGCTGTACATAAGTTAAATGTGTATTTATGTACTAAACTTAAACCAACCCATCCATATCATCACAAGTAGTTTTCTCTCTTTGCCTACCATGTCCGGAACTTTCTCATTTCTTTACTTCTTATCCATCTCACCTTCTATTTTATACCCATATCTCTTATGCCACCTGTCTTCTCTGATCCTCCTTCCTTAAAATCCATGTTTCTACTCTGTATATATCCTTTGCTATAAATCAAACTCATCTACAGCCATTTCTTTACAGAATGATCGCCTCATCATCTCTTTTTTTTTTAAACAACTGTACCTTGGGGCTCTGCCCACCCATCTCTCCCTCCTTTTCAAACTTATATTTCTTCACTCTACTGTTTCTACCCAGCCTTTGTGGTCCACTTCCTTTCCCACCATAATCTATATTTTTTTGTACATTCTCAAGCCTTATCAAGTAGGTACCCAGATTCATTTACTAATTTTCTCCTCTAATTTTTCCTGTGGTCCACAGTCTCGTTATAATCTTTCTGCTCTCTACTTACATTGTGATTATCCAGAAGTTTCAGTAATCCATCTCTCCCAGCTGGGTTGCTTCCAATTACAGATGTGTACCTTGTGCTTTTTACATTTGTTATGTATAACATATGGTATTTGTACCATAGTGCATTTGTAAACATAATGATGAAGGCTTTCAAATTATATTTGTTTAATAAAATTATTGCAATTACCGTGTTTACCTAAATTAAGCCCCCCATATTTTCCAAAAATGCTCATGGTAAAAGTAAAGGTTGGACTATATTCAAATGCATTTTTTTCCCCGAAAGTGAAGCCTCAAAGTTAGGGGGGGACTGTATTTGGAGAAATGCGGTATTACTAAATAACATCTGTGGCTTGAAAGAATTCCTCCCGTCCCTATAAAACAAATAATTCTGTAATGCATCCAGAAAAATAAGATTTAATCAAGGAATTGAAAACTACCAATAAATGAGTCAACTCAGCATAAATATGGCACCTGCCTAGGACTATGGAATCATTACAAAAATGCATTTCAGTAAACAAATAGAGCAAAAGGCAGAATGATTATAATGGCTTCAATTCGTAGCTTTAAAACAAACACGTTGATTAGCATAGGCGGAATTAGGGGGGGGGGAGGTTATGTGCCCCTCCCCTCCCCCCAAGGCACTTAAAGAAAACAGAAATTTTATCATCACGCCCATTTTGTTTAGTGTATTGCAAAACCTCAATCATTTAATTTCATAATAATCCTCAGGGCTTTTTGGATCATTGGACCAGTATTAGCAGAAATGTAGCAACTGACACACTGGAGGAACTTTCATTGACAATGTGCACTGTGTGGAAGCTCGCAATTTCACTACTTGTAGTTTTCCCTATTGTTTTGATCATCTAGTCTAAATGCATTGTTGACATAAAATGTTTGTCCAATCTATTAAGCATATTGGTCTTGAAATGACAGGCAGCAATATGATTGAAACCACTTTAACTTCATTTGTAAGGTGAATTATACTGTTGAATTCTAGAGATTATAGCAGGAAAGAGAGCAATTAGAACAATCTTTGGTAGAGTTATAACTGCTAACTATTCCATCTCTATATTAGTATGTGTTACAAGCAAGACCAACCTCATCATCACTGGTCAAAAAGATTGGTATGACGTAGCTCTCCACTCAATTCTCTCACCAGCTAGTCTTTTCACACCAACATGTTTCTATTCTGTCACAACCTTCTTTACCTGTGACATATTTTGCTCCAGGTCTTCTTTTTCTGTTTTTGCCTACTTTTACCTTGTCAATATTCCTTTATCAGCCTTACATGTCTCAAGGTGTGGCCGACAAGGTCATTCTGTCTTCTAATCAAGGTTTTCATAAGGCTTCTCCACTTCCTCATTACTTACTCTGTCGATCCATTAGATCCTTATCTTTCTTCTGTTGCACCACAACTCAAAAGCCTCTACCCTTGAATATTCCCCTACTGTCATTGTCCATGCTTCACTTTTCTAGAGAAGCATACTCCAAATGTAACTTCTGCAAAATTGTTTCCTTACTCCTTTGTTTAAATTTCCCCCAGTAAGTAGATCTTTCTTTTGGTGGAATGTTCTCTTTGCCTGGACTATTCTGCTGATGATTTCTTTTCTTACTTTTCCTTCGCTAGTTATCCTGCCTCCCAAATACCAGAATTCATCCACCTCTTCCAGTTTTTGTTTCCCGATTTTAATGTTAGTCTTACTTCTCTCCTGCTGCATACTAATATTTTGGTTTTCTATGTGCTTATTTTCAGCTTTTATTTACCCATTATCCTAACCATGTTAACCAGAATCTTTTTCAAATCCTTCTCTGGCTCTGCTATGACAAGCTATGCCATTGGCATTAATAGCACGTTAACTTTTCTCCATGGATATTCACTCTCGAGGCCTCTTCTATTTCATTAATGGTTTTCCCGATGTAGACATTGAAAATTATGGAAGACAAAGCTCTGCCTTGTCTCATTCCTATCCTTACTCTTCCTTCTTCACAGCTGGGTTCTGATCATAAGACTGCTGTTATCAGGGTTATCCAGCCACGATTGTTTGTAGCGTAATTCGTTTTTCTAAAGTTTTGAAGGACATCCTGCTTTTGTCTTCAGGTCAAAGGTGAGATGCTTGTTATTTCGCCGCCTTATACAGCACATTCTGTTGATCTGCTGTGCACTGATAGGCTAGCTCTCTATTCCTTATCACCGCTACATGGTTTTGTGTAAATTGTGGGTGATTCTCCCGTCATTGTGAAGAAATCTGATTTCTTCCAGGATTCCCAGCAGTTTGTTCCAATCCACATTGCCAAATACCTTCTCTAAGTCTAGAAACACCACGAATATCGGCTTGTTTTTTGCCATTCTCTTCTCTACGAGCAGTCTTAGGGCCAGTATTGCTTCCCCTGAGCCTTTGCTTTTTTCTGAATCCGAATTGGTTCTCATCCAAGTAGTCTTTTGCTCCTTATTTTATTCTTCTATTTATGATCATTTTCAGTACCTTTGACACACACATTTTCAGGCTTATGGTCCTACAACATTCGCAGTTCTCCACCCATTTCCTCTGGTGACTTGGGATTATAATGTTCATTTCAAAGTCCTTTGGTACCTCACCTACTGTATACATCTGATACCTATACAAGGATACCAATCTTCTCTAATACTGATAATGGGAATTTATGCAGAAAAGAATTAAGTGGTGCTTAGTACAAATATTTTCCATGTTATAATGAAAATATTATAGAATGAGCACATTGAATTGATACAAATTTTTTAGTCCTGCTACTCTTTTCCATATTTCTTTGTGAATCATTACGTGCCAGCAGAAGCAAAGGCACTAAATGTGTCTCGGCAAGGCCCAGGTATCATTAATACATTGCACTGTTTTTAAAGCCATTTATGCATACCTAAAATGACAAGAAATTGCTCACTTTAGGAAGTTATCATTTCGGCCAAGCCAACCCTGAATACTACATGCAGAAGTTACGGGAGCAATCCTCATGCATACAAAAATGCACTTCTTTCTGTCACTGGTTGGTGGGATACCCACACCTTTATGCAGGCATCAGCCAGTAGCACCTAGTTTTAAGTCTAAAATCAGGAGGAAGTCATGGAGTCAACAAATGAAAACCATGAAATTTCAGTAATCAAATTTTTAATCCTGACAACATTAATTTACAGCTGTAGTTATTAGTTCAAATAAAAGTTCTTATAAAACCTAAATACTGGGGATGGGTTCTTTTGGACTACTGCTGATAAACAAGACTCAAGCAGCTATGGAAAACCACGTATAAAAAATGAACTTGACTCATAAAGCAGCAGATCCACATAGGAAAAGGAAGCCATTGGGAGTATCAATATAAAAATTGTAGCCACTACTTCCAAAAAATTATTATAATAATAAATTTTTATTAAACTCATGGCAGAACTTCAAAAATTTCACATTTATCGATGGATTGAAATGGGAAGTTTCGTAAGGGTCCCTCTTCAGTGAACAAATAAAAATTACTAAAACTATATCTCTAGTCTAAGGACTTGTGACTATGTCACCACTATTATTTTTAAGAATACTAGAAATGGTTCATGACTTCATAGTTCACTTTAAAAACATTGAGCCAATGCTGAGGATGATATCTGAAAAAATATTTTCAAAGGCAATCCAAGATACGAAAATACCACACTGTTCTTGGCCCATATCACAATATCACAACACACGTAATAAGGAAATGGCACTCAACGTCATTGTAAGCCTTGTGGAAAACATAGTATGTGCAATATCTTGTGGGCAATCTTGTGCACACTGCAATCAGAAAGGTAAGGCAGTGGAATGAGCAGCAGTGAGCAGAGAGACACTCGGGGCAGGGCAGCTACTTCTTCTTACGGTCTGCCATGCACTTGGGACAGTACCACTTGCCCTTGGGCTTCGTTGTCAGACCCACACATGCAAAGTGGAACCACTCGATGGGGCACTGAAACAACCAAATCAGAAACATTAGGACAACATAAAATCCCCAAGGGACTCTGATTACAGTGAGCAACGAAAGTGATAAAAGAAACAGCCACAGGTGTGCAATGGTCATCAAAGTATAAATAATTTCCACTATCTTCCCTGAAGGTACAATTTGACATCATAGTCCTTCAAACTACTGAGGTAGCTCAGTTTAACGAGTCTTCATAATACCTGGAACAATCACTCACTGTATCAGGTGCTTGTTAAGCCAATGTCCCACGGTCAAATTTGCATCAAATTTTGATACAACTGACACATACCGTGTCCCACAGTCAAACTTTCATCCAACTGGCTTTTGGTCCTATGGTTTGGACCAAAAACGTTTTTTCCAAATGGATAGGACAGGTTCTAAATTTTCATCCAATTGGATGTAACCAACCAATCACAGGGCCTTTGACAATTAAGCATTGCCAAGCGCTGACACCAAGGCCACACAGGTTAAACTTCCTTAGCCTATGCATGAGTATTATAATAAATAAATATATATATTATGGACACAAAAATAAACTTGGTTGTATTCCACACAGTATGCATTAAAAACCCAACCGGTTTCCACCTTATGAGGTCATTATCATTATCGTAAGCCTCTTGGTAAAGACCTGAAAGGGTCAAAACCGGTTGAGTTTTTTCATAAATACTGTATGGAATAAGGTACTATATGTAAAAGGTTTAGTTTTTAATCTATAATGTCACCATACCGCGAAGTGAACTCACAAAAAATTATTTCAAATGTATACTGTATTTGCACGAATCTAAGACGAACTCGATTCTAAGATGACCCCCCCTTTTTTGGAACTCCACCAGGGGAAAAAATTTTTTTCCTAATAACTACAGGAATAAATGATCAATGCGGGAATGTTTGGCTCGGTTGCCTATGTCCCAGGAAACACAGGATCTTGGTGTGTAATTATGATATTCTTTTAAGGATTCAAACAAGATTTTAGCTAAATACAGGAATACTAGTACTTCATGGAGGCACTTAGGCCATATTGTTGATTCGACTCATATCTCTTTCAAATATCCTAAATGAACACGCCACCTTGATTAAAAATGTTTGTTCTCCACTCGGCATTTATGCTGTTGTCGATTTCTGTCTGACGTAAAAATTGTCATCCATCAAATGCCATTTCCAGTACACGCATTCACAAGAGCAATGTGCATGTTGTGCCTAAAATAACCCCTTTCACCGGCGCAGTGATTGGTTGTGAGATGGATCACAAAGGCCAAAAATAGTCTATTATTTGAATTGTTCCTGTCTAAAAAATATATTTTTATTATAATTGAGGCAGCGTGGAGAGCGTGAACAATGTTGTGCTAATTGTCAGCAGCACCCCCACCTGGGTCCTCGGCTTGATCTCTCTACTTGTTTTTACCAGGTAGCTCGCTCTACCCTCACCCCTACCGTCATGTGCTAGTAGACAACCCACGCACACAATATTCACGCACTTCTAGCCCGGATTATTTTCTTTATGTTCAATTATTTTCAGTCCATCTCTTAAAGTTCTCAATAGTTTCTTAAGAGGGGCCATGGTCCGAAGACGAATAAAATTAAACTGGTGAAAATGAAACCTGACTTCATTAAACCCACACGGAAAACACAGTGGTTTGAAGTCAAGCCACCCTGGAAAGTAGGGAACCACTTGTACGACGTGAAGTTCGGAACTGATGCTATTGCATACGGCATACGCAGAGCATGCTGCAGAGGGTGAAGCATGACCATATGACTGCGGCATGAAATTTTTTGCCCCAAAGATACCCATTCTTTTCTAATTAGTGTAGCACCAGATGAGCAAATGAATTCGGATTGTTAGTAGAGAGAAACTTGAGAAGTTATCCCTTCATCAGTAACTCTGACAAGTGAGACTTATGGTATAACTCATAATTGATAACTAATAATAACCTGATATCCTGTTTTCGAAAAAAAAATGCCGCATTAACTGCCGAGAAGCTCAGCTACGAGGATATCGAGTTTCGTCAAAAATCACCATCATATTTTGTGTTTGGTCTGGTTCTTTTTTGAATTACGTGGAAATTACTAACATTTCAGTCTAATAAAAGTATAAAAGCAATTGCTGAAATTCATTGTTAGACGCTTCTTTTGGTCTAATAGGTGACTCATGCAGCAGTTGATCTCCAAAAAAGGGGAACTTTGAAGCGGGTAGGCTGAAAAATGTTCAGCAGGTGAGAAAGGGAGAGGTGTGTAACAGGTTAGTATTGTTCTCGTGTAACTTGACATTTTCTTTCAAAGCTAATATCTTCATAATACGATCCCTGCGCGAGCTGGGACCTTTTGTTTCATTTTGGAGAAGAGGAAAGTGTCAGAGGGGGGAGGCGAGTGCTGAATAGAGGGGGATGGCGGATCTTGGGAAATGCGCTTATGTTACTTTCCTGATTGTGAGCTTCTCCCTATGGTAGTTCCACCTCAAGGGAAACATTCAAACTGTGTGCCTGTCGTTATTAGCCATAAATGACACATTGCATTTATTTCGTCTCATTTTCGTCAAACGATGGATGCGGGAAAATTATGCCTCGGGACCACGATCAATGCGGGAAAACGATATTTCGGGGAACGTTAGATGCAGGAAAAAATTACATTTTCTGCAATGAACTTTATTTGGGACCAGGAACGGCGAACGATGAATGTGGGAAAACAATTAATGCGGGAACAATAGATCGGGGTTCCACTGTATAACTTTTTTTGGAAAGCGGCAGTGTAATGACTTCTTTTCTCTGCCATCGTAACACTCTGAAAGGCACGGGATCACAACTGAATCGACCTCTCTAATCAGAGGCAATTCATGTTACCTTTTTACCGTTGCTCTGAGAAAATGCGACGACTTTGTAGCAGTTTATTCCGCGATGGAATTGAGGCTTTCACTTTACAATTTAGGTAAATTGTAACTAATCACATGAACATTTTGTGAGTTGATCAAGCTTTAACTTGAATGGAGCCGAACCCAGGGTAAAGCAGGCGATCTCGTGGACACGGCAGAAGTGCACCCGGCGACTGATCGGCACACACCCAATCTTTGCCTGTTACTTAAAAATGGAAAATGTTTTCGTACTTAAACGCAAAATTAAACAAGCTAAATTACTGTTCAACTATTTTTGACGTTGATTTTTCGTTGTAGAGATATCAGGTGGCAAACTCAGGTATCTATAATTTTTTCCGACGTAAATTATGCAACCTGATTGACGTCGAGAATTTTGCCTCCGATTGTAAGACGAACCCTCTTTTCTGCAGGAGTTAAGAGGGGAAAAAACCTCGTCTTAGATTCATGCAAATAGGGTACATATATATGTTCGTGATCGCCTGGTGTGGTCCTTAAAGTAAAAATGAGCAAAAATTCGTCTCGATATGCGATGGAAACTCTCAACTAAGGAATCCGTAATAATTACTTCAAGTTTAATAAGAAGGAAGCAATCTTTAGAATCGCAATACAAGGAGGGATGTTTTGGAAAGAATAAAAGATTTACTTAAGGTATCGAGGTCGAATTCTACAGTTTAGCTTTGTGGAGGGCATGCAATCCAAGGGAGTAAGCACCTGGAGAAATGACAAATATGAAATGACGATTATACCTGTGAAACACTACAGCTGCCAGTTTTGATCACTATGATTATAGGATAAGGACCTTATTTTTAGCAACTGCTAAATTAGGAGAGAAAAAATGTGATTTAAATGCACATTTACAGCACTATTCATAACATCTTCTCAACTACAACGTCCATCATTTATTAATAACATTTTCTTCGCGGGAATTTACTGCCTCACTTTTGTATCCTGGCATTTTATTCTGCCCTCAACCTTGCTGATAAGGGACATGAAAATATCCTCACTTATCATCAATTAATATCGATAATATATGGGAACATCTGCGACCAACTCCCTCTCCAACATGTTTAGCACGCTTATTCCAACGCTTTCATACCCCCCTTCCAGCCAAGGCTAAGTTCAGCATTCCTTGTTTTCTTTTTTTCGCCTCTTTAATGTTCAAGAGGCCAGTTCAGACAATTTCGACTGCTAAAAAAGACAGAATCCTTCACTTCCACAAGCTTCCAAATTTGTTTACATAAATATCGTCATTCGTTGTTTTTGGTCCAAATTGTGGGACACACCCGTCCCGTTGCATACAAATTTTTGCATCAAAATTTTGGTCCAAAAACTTTGATGCAAATTTGACCGTGGCATACCGGCTTTATATTCAAAGGTGAAGGATGAAGGCCCTCCATTATCAGTGACACAGCGAGGGGGGGTTTTGGGGGATAAAACCCCACCCCCAGAACTCAGAGAAATTTTTAAGTGTAATCAGTTTTACTTAATTGAACTGATATCACTCATAGAATAGCATAGGGATTAATAAAATACCCCTCAGAAAGCCGTAAAACTCACCATTTTAAACAATTTATCTTAAAATTCTGCAATTTACTAATCTCGCACCCACCGCTTATCCTGGTGGGTATACCACACCCCACACACCCCGGTATTAGTTGCACCTAAACCTCCCCCAGCCTTAATTCCTGGCTGCGCCCCTGTCCATTATCATATTCACCTTTAACTACAACTTTTATTTCATATCAGAGCTATGTCACAGATGAGTAAGATCTGCTTTTGCTCACCTTGCATATTTGAATATAATTTTGAAAATGAAATATTGAAAATTAATTATTTCAGCATGTTTTCACAAACCATTCATCTGTGGCCGAGTGTCCGATGATATGTAGCAACGTGATCACAGATCAAGAACTGTCTGGAATTTTTAACATGTGCCAAATTGCTGTGCCATGGCAGAAACCATATTCCACAGGGCCTACTATGGGCCTCAGGGCGTTTTATTAGGAAGTATTTTCATCTGATAAAAGCATTGCTTAAGTGAAAAAGACAATCACAATGATATGAAAATAATCATACATGCATACAAGTAATAAGACTTGAGGAGTGAACTCACATCCAGGTTGTCACAGCCAATCATCTCGCCGTAGGACACCTGGTGGCAGAGGCAGTAGGTGGGCTCGTTGGGGTCGACTGGCATGTCGAGCACATCCGAGGGGTGCGTGATGGCACTGGGTGCGGCTGCCTTAGAGCCACTGCCCTTGGAGCCTCCCTTGGAACCACTGCCATCACCTCCTGCCCCCTCCACACCTCCTTCTCCCTTCTCCTCCCCTCCTCCACCTCCCTTGGAAGAGCCACCTCCCGCCCCCTTCGTCTCCTCCCCCACACCTCCCTTCTTGGGCCGCTTGCGTGCCAGCTTAAGTGAGCGCACATCATCCTCTGATGAGGCAGCACCACCTGCTGCTACAGCTGAGGCACCTCGCTTCTTCTTCTTCTCCTCCTTCAGCTTCTTGCGTCCTTCTTGCGTGGCATCAGCAGGGAGAAAAATCATTAGTCAGACTTGGCTAGAGGAGCCAGCTTTGGGAGCAGTATGGGAATTCAACTTCTTGCCCTACACAAACATAGATGCACACTATCAAAGCTTAATTTCATTGAGTGAGAGAAAGCTAATAAATCACTCCTTGCAAACTGGAATTCACGTGGGGGGCATGTTTGCATAAGGGAAAAATAATAAACTCTCCCTAACGCTTCCATCCTTTTTTTAAGAGTGAGTTTAGAAGTAGGTAGTTTTGTATCATTTCTACACCTTGATATCGAAATTCAAAGTTGAAACCATAGTTGGCACTAATAAAGTAACACAATGTAAGAAGATTCAAATGGAGTGGCCTCTTTTACAATCACATGATTCCAATTGGTTAAAGTGCTAACTTCCTTCTTGGAGATTTTTGCAGCTTTTTTGATCTTTCATTTTTGTGCCTTTTTTCCTGTGCCAGTGAGTCACTTTTATGCGAAATTTTTCTCTTCCTACTAGGAGCATTACCAATTGAATATCAAGTAATAATTGCTCTCTTTCTCTTCAGTAGGGGAATAGACCTCCCTTGCGTCATCGTTATGCATAGCTGGAAAATGTTGCCCCTGGTCAACATCTTCTGGCAAAAATTCAAATCACCACAACAATGGTGCAAAGGATGCCTACTACTTAAGAGAGGGACACCAGATTGCTGTAATTCATTCACTTAGACTAGTCCTAGTAGAAAGAGTGAAAGATCTATTGAGGGAAAAATGACTCTGTGGCAGCATTCCCCGAAAGAAACAAAATAATTTACATGTTGATGCATGTAAATTTTTTTGTTTGCTAACGTGTAAGATCTGTAGAGAATTTTTAAAAAATGAAAAGGACAAGAGTCAGGTATGACCTGCAAATCAACATAAAGAAAACTAAATTATTAGTCGGCATCTCTACGGAAGTGGCTATGACAAACACTTAAGTCAGAAACAAAAAAATTGTAAAGCACTTGAATGACCTGACCAAGAGACCCACAAGCAATGGACACAGCAAGAAGGAAATGGTCAGTAGAATTAAGTGAAGAGGGCATTATTCAAAATGACCAATCTATCGATAGAGTATAGGCACTGAAGTACAACAGTCAAACCTAGCAGAAAACGTTTTTATGCTCCAGCAGCAGACCATTGAACCTTAAATTAAAACCTCTAAATAGTGGACACTAAATAATGGATGCAGATATCAGAAAACATACATTTTTCCCTGATTAAGTTCAAATACAGGCACACTATAAATTTCTTTTGAAAATGTCCCTTCCTTCAAAAAACAAACATTTATTGAAAGCCCATTGCTTACAAAGAACTTATCCAAAAAAAATACATCAATCAAATTGAGAGAAACACCATTTGGTCTAATGGTTCCTTCTTTTTCACTGCCATGCATTCCATACAGTAGGTATTGTGAAATTATAAGAATGAGGCTCATTTAATTTAAATTTAATAACTTGGACTGCTTGTGGCATCATATGCTCAGCAGTCCAGCAACACCTTGTCCAGTAGTGTCCCAAAATATACACAGGGAAGAATGACGCATCGGTAACTTAACTGGCTAAAGCACTCGACCGGAAATCGGGGGATCTGGGTTCGAATCCTGGTCAAGGAGGATGATTTTTTCCCTGTCGATCTTTCGCACTATGAGGCTCTGATCTGATTTCCAAAAGGAGACAGAGTTAAAGGGAAGGAAGAGGCTCGGAAGCAGCAAGGTAAGATGAAGTACTGAAGTGATGTAAAAAGGAAGTTACAAAGATGGATGGGGATCTCTCAAATTCTACTCCCAAGCTTTGCTTGTCTACTGTGAATGTGAATGCTTCGGTCCTTAAGGGATGCAAAATTATTGCAGAATTGACTTTGAATTATTCAGTTTGGTGCCTGAGGGCCAACCTGACATCACGATACTAAAGAGCAGCAAGTAGGCACAAAAGACAGGTGGCTCTGGGATAGGAAGAAAGACAAACCCGAATTCAGAAGTAGAAGAATACCCAAATACAAAAGAGCACCAGGGTCAAAGAATAGAAAACTATGTTGGTATTCCATACTATTTCAAAATTGGAGACGGATATCATGAGTGCTGGCACTGACACTTACAAAGTAGGGAAACCTATGCACAATCTAGCGCAAAGTCAGAGTGTTAAAGGGAACACAAGGGGTAGGTAGGGGTGCTCATGCGAGTTGACATAGTGAATCATAAAAAAAGATGTTAAGTGTTCGTGCTTGCAGAGAAATTTGGCATCGGAAAGATGCCAGTAAGTGACTTTCTTAGGAGCAAGGAGAGAATTTTGATAGAATGGACTGAGAACCAAGGTGAAAATATCAAGAGACAAATTCCAAAAACTGACAGGCTGGCAACTGATAGCCTCACTCACAAGTGGTTTTGTAGGTCACATTCATTAAATATACCTGGTGCATTGATGCTAGAGAAGGCAATAAAATTGCAAAAGAAATAAGTGTAGGAATGGAATGGCTGGTTTGAAAAATTTAGATTAAGCCACACCATATAATTCAGAAGTGTATGTGGAGAAGCAGAGAGAGAAAACTGTGCAAGATTGGAGGTCCAACCTACAGATATCTGTAAAAATGGCATTGAAAGGAACATGTTAAATCGTGAGAGATCTGAGTTTTCTTTCATGCATTACTGGAGAAAACCATGTGCATGAAGAATAATCTTTAAAAGAAAAAGCTTCCAAAGAAAGAGAAACATTATTGTTACAATATAAATATGATTGTCAAATTGAAACATCTCTGGTGATTGGAAAATCCTTCAGACAACTATACTTTTAGAACATAAATGTAAATAATCTCAGTGTGCACTAGCATATACAAACAAAACTGTTAGGATAACTTAAAACATCATGACAGACTGGATAAAAGAGTTCAACCAGAAAATGGGTAGGGAGAAAAGAAAGGTTCTTTTGTTCCACAACAGTGCCGCACCTAATCCAGACCGGAAAATGTGAAATTACATTTTTTCCACCAAATACAAATCTTTATATCAGCTTTTGGTTTTAGGGGCGATACAAATCTTCAAAATCCAATGCAGAAAAATGATATGGGGCATATTTTATTTTAAATTGAAGACAAAAAGAAGCAAATGGAATTAAAAAAGTATCACTATTCTCAATGCCATTCATTGAATAATGTATTTCAGCATTGAATGATGTTGAAGGAGCAACTGTATGTAATTGCTAAGGCAGGATTTTATAATGATGAGGAACATAGTATGGAATTCCATGATAGATTGTGGAAACTGTGATCAAGAAGTGTTGGAAATTCTAGTGAAAATTTTTGAGGGCGAAGAATAAGAGAAATATGCAGCCATAGTTTCTGCATAGCAGAGCAATCCCTTAAGACAAACAATCTTGTTTCTGAAACAATAGTGGGTTCTTTGCAAGAAAATTTCAAAAGCAGTGACAAAGACAGAGGGTACGCAGGAAGACAAGACGAAAATTCTGACCAGTAAAGAAACTTCGAGGATTATTGAAGAGATAAAGTAAGCTTTTTTTTTGTGTGAAAGAGATGCCACAGGATGCTGAGTGAACTCCAAGGTTTCAGTGATGAAAAAATGTATCAGGAAAATTTTGATAAAACTGTGTCAAATGTGAACAAGTCTAACATGATGATTGGTATCTGCGTTAATTCCGCGTCGACTCATTTTTATCGAGGAATCGCGGTCGTCTAGTTGTGTTTGTCTGTTGTGAGTGACAACGGTTTTGAAAGCCATCCTGCTTTCATCGAAGGCCTTCAACCTGAGGAAGAAAGCAAACTAGCTTTGTAAACTGTCGTCACTCGCAACAGACTAATGCTGCTGCAGTACCTGGTAAAACTGCACATCATATATTATTACTTCTACAAATTGTTTTCATCTATCCCTAAAATGCACAATTGGAAATTTGTGGTAAAAAAATGCCAGGATTAATACGCACCAAACTTTTTCGATGAAATTTAGCAGAAAAAAATGCTAATTATACCAGGAAAATTGCCCTAAAATAGCCTTTGAAACATAGTTTTAAGTTGTTAGCAACTCTAATCCGGGTTCTTCTACAACTTCAGTATGCACTAATCATGAAAAACCATAATTTTGAGAATTGGGTAACAATAAACTGCTTACTCTTAGAGGATGTTGCATCCTCTTGTGCTCTTGAGTTGGACTTGTCTTGTATTTCAGACTCGAAGCGAGCCAGGTCTGAATCCAAGCGGCGTATATGCTTGTCCACCTGGAAGGCAACGATCGACAACACATGAGCAGGTGTCCTCCATGCATACATATTCATCTTCAGCACAGTCATAAGCATATATGTACCACGAAAGAGTGAAAAAACACAAATCGTAAGAAATTCGGCTGTCCAAGAGGACAGATGAATATCTGATGATACATGGATAAGCCACATGAGATGTCACACTCACCCTCAACTCTTCAAATCAAGGGTTGCCTCACCCTAGACTAAGGCACAAGCGCGTGAATTGAACGTATTCAGGACGGGGGGATGGCTCCTTTCCCTGTGCCACATTTGAGGATTTATATTTGTGGGTATTTTAAGCCAACACCGAGGATTTGAACCAGATACCCCCTGAACACTAATGTGCTTCACTACCTAGGCCAACTCACTTCCATTATCAAATCTCTAAATGAATTTGCGGGTATGTATAAGAGCAAACCCAGTCCTCTTTTAAAGATTTTTTTTTCTCAGGAAAAATTTCATTGGCTGATAATTCATACTTATAGGTAATTTCCTGACAAGGTGATGCCAATACTTTCAAAAATCACACATATGATATCATAGAACCTTAGTATGCACTTGGTAATTGTTTACAAAAACATGCACCTCCAGCAAAGGTGATTCAAATTAAAACTAAATATCACAGATATTGTTGCGATTTGCTTTCCAAAAGGAGGAAGGAAGCCACTTCTTCATTCACACGCCGAGGCTATTCCGCGAATTGCCGTTAAATTTCCTAATGAGAGCTTTGTAGACAGGGTGTATCCATGATTTCTTTCTGGGGGGGGCATAAGCAAGGGCGGATCCATGATTTCTTTCTGGAGGGGGGGGGGGGGGGCACAAGCAAGGCCGTATCCAGGATTTTGTTCTGGGGGGGCACTAGGATACCTTGTAATACAAAAGGAAAGCAATGATAATAGGACCGTATTAAAAATCTTGCATATTTTTTAAGGGTCTGAGGGGGAACGTGCCCCCCCCCCCCCCCCTAGATCCGCCTATGTTTGTAGATACCCTACAGTTTATTAACACAATAATTACGAACTAAACACCATTTCAATTAAACATTAGCAGATTATCAGTTAAAGGATATTGTAGTATAACGAGATATCCTTTTCTCTACTAACATTTTAGACCAATAGTTCCATAGATTTGGTAGGTCGCTCAACATCTCGCACGGAAGAATTGAACACTACTAGTGATACTAGTGTAGTCTACCGATGGTAACTCACGAAACAAGATTCTTAAAACTATAACAATGATTTGGATGTCATGATTTTCCGTTTCGAATATTGGTGTGGCATAAAATAAACTACTCTAATCGTAACCGAAGAGCACATTGAAAGCTATGTACTCATCAGATAGATCCGTCGGTGAGACCCGACTAATCCATTCAAGGATTGGAGAATTAATTCACTCACAAGTTCATATGTTTGAATAGCTAGTTGCACTTTGTCGTCCCCATACTCCTTGGCTTTGTTAAAAAGTTTCTGAATACTGTCCATCTGATCTTTCTTCTTATCTGGTCCCATATTTTTGACATTTCTAAGGAAATCATCCGCTAGTTTATCAATGTTTTTCATGAGACCCTGGGCTCTTGCATCTAAATCTCTCATTAAAGTAAAATTCCGTTGAAGTTCAATAGGTAGATGCTCCAAACCTGAAAAGAATTTAAGATCATATCAATTACAATTGAAATGGTGATTATAAAGAAAATAAAAAGCAGCATAATTTCATAGAGAAACGACTCACTGTCCAAATAATGTTCCAAATAAAGGGCGGTCGTCATTTTTTGGGGCAGTCTTCGTCACAGAACTGATGAAACTTCGCAAGATAGAGCGGTAATGACACAATTCTATGCTTTGTATCACATTCTAGAGCTAGCCTTAAAGCTCAAATGTACTGGAAGATCACGTCACTACACAAGCAACAAAACTTCCACCGTGCTTTAACATTTCATACACAGTATTGTTTGTCAACTTCTACATCCAGCTGCAACAACAACCTAAGAATGTAAATGAAGAATCTTCTTCCGAAAAAAACACAGCACTTACGCCGACCATCAACCGTCCACTAATTCCAACTCTTGTAGAGATTAAACGTCTTTTGAACGGAATTACTTAGGTATCATACAACCCTTCTAATTGAATATAATATCCAAAATACCAATAATTTCGTGCTTTGGATTTGATGCAAGAGACACCTATTAGGGAATTGTGGGGATTTTAGGCACAGCTTTTTCCGTTAGTGTTTTGTTAACAAGACGGCGTATGATTATTGTGGCGAGAGTTATGTGTTTGTAGTTAGTGAAATTAGAGCGGAATGTGAAATTGGGAATGATTGCAAGTTGAATATTCATTCTAGTGTTCGGTCTTTCAGTTCTTTTAAAAACAGAGATATCTCATTGAATAGTACCAGCTTGAAGTATCCGTCAAGGAGGTCACATCTACTTCCTTGTCAACTTTCCATGCATTCAAGTTTGTGTTTTGGGAACACTTGTTGCTGCCATTATATGCGTTTTAAAACTTAACTTTCGGCTAAGTGGCTATCAAATTCAATATGGTGAAGTTGTACGCGCTCAGTGTCCTTTTCAAAGGGCCACATAGTGCTTCAGAGCTGAAAACAGCTTATGATTTAACCAGTTTCAATTATTTCCAAAGAAGTACGGTGCAGCAGTTTATGGCTGTTTTTTGTAAAACAATTGTTGAAAGAACATTTCCAGCGTCAAGGCAATCTGTGAAGGAGTCCGGTGAGCATGTCATGTTTGGACGTTTAGCTAGAAATTATTTTTTGTCCAGTGGTTATAACCATATTATTTGCGTTATATAATTTTAGTTTGTCCATCTTTACATTTTGAAATTGATAGCCGTTTTATATTGCAGATTATTTATGTCACGTCTACGTGAGGAGTGATTCTCTAGCTGGTGTATTGATATCGGATCACGAATATCCCACAAGAGTAGCCCATACTTTGTTAACAAAGGTAGGAATATTCTTGTTGATCTAGTGGTTAAAATTTTAATTTGATCTAATGCTTTAGAGAATTTATAGCTCATGCCATTGAATGTGTCAACATTACCCAAGTAACATTGACCGTTGGGCCTCGGTTGGGGAACCGTAGTCACGGTTGGCTCATTGTGGGTGGATATGCCTACCAAATTCCGCTGTTGGCCCAACGCAGATATTGTTCGTCGGCCCAACGAAACAGTTTATGCTGTTGGCCCAACGGAAATCCCCAACGATGGCCCTACGAAATGGATTATCATTGGGCCACCGTTGGGACAGCATACCATTATAGTACGATTGCATACGTTGCAGGATACGGTTCACATGGTTCCCTAGCAACCTAACAACCAAAACTTGTTTGGTTGTTAGGGATTGCTTTTATATGTTAATCATTCACTATGTCTTTGTGATAGCAGTTAAATAAAATAAGTCGAGTGCTTCTAACAAAAATAAGTCATTGACCTCATTTGGTAAGTCTTACAAAACTGGCATTCCTAAAATCATGTTACCTTAAACAGATAGTTTCGTGGAGTTTTAAACTTTTCATCATTACTTTAGATAGATCCATATGTATATTTTTTTCAGATTGTGGCATATCTAGTATCAGTGGAAGTTTTAATGAAAACAGTGTTTCAATGGACAAAGTGAGTGATTTAGACCTCTCTGAAGAGAATGAGATTGAATTTATATGAGTAAACCTAAATAACATCTGCACAGTTATTATTTTATGGAAAATACATAAACTATTATACTCAATCAGGGTTTCTGTGACTCCTATTAATATCCCTAAATCTTGCACTTATTGTTAGCCATATTCTATACATATCCTTTTCTCCAAAATGGCATCAAATTCCATTTTGCTTTGTTTATTTCTTTCATTATCTATCCAAATCTGCATGTAGAGGTCTCATCTCTCTGGTATCTTAAATAAACATTGCTCATATGCATTTGATTTATCAAATTTTACTTTTCCTTCCCATATAATTTGTTGAAGTACCTATCCCCAGTCGAACTTGAATTTTATTTCATTTGCTTCTTTAATTTTCCAGGTAAAATCATATTCCATATTGCGATTCCTGTATCTTTCATTGTGTAGTGATTGCCAAAGTCGTATTCAATTATCAGTCCATCATTCTAAGCTATCATTGGTTTCATTGATTTTAGTTTCTTTTAGCATGTGAGGACGTTAACCCTATACAGAACCCATGCCCTGAAAGTCCTCTATGGTATATCGCCTTGTCTGGCCAGTCAGGTGAACTTTGCAGAGCTTGAGTGTCCTTTTTGATGTACACCAATGATAGACATCTACATTTGGTTCATGGGAAATCATTAGGTTTGCTGTATGTATACCAGATATAGGCGTCTACATTTGGATTGAATTTGGTATAATGCTAACTTTGTACTCTCAGTAGAGATGTATATCTTATGTAGCTTTTTATAGAAGTTTGCACAAGTGTTTTAAGCATGTTGATATGATATTTATAATAAATATTTCCATCAGAAAATTTCTTATTAATTACATTTTGTTACTGATAGTTGTAAGAAATTTTCTTATGGAAAAATTTTATAAGAAATTTTCTTATAAGAGCATTATTGGACATATTTCTTATAAAATTTCTTATAAGAAATATGTCCAATTTCTGATAAGAAATTTTCTTATAATAATTTTCCAATAGGGGGGGGGTTTAGGCGCAAGTAATACTTAGGAGTGTGGGAGTATTGCATACCCGCCAGGGAAAGTAGGAGTTGCGGGGTCGTCCTCCAGGAAAGTTTTAAGAATAATGGTTCAAAATCGCGAGTTTTACGGCTTTCTGTGGGATATTTGATTAATCCTAACACTATGCTATAAGTAATATAGCATTGTGTTAGGATTAATTAATTTATAACTGATCCAATTAAGTAAAATGGACCTAACTTAAAAATTTCGTTACCGAAGACCAGAGAATAGGAATTGTGAAGGCAATTGAATCAAATAACTCAGGGGTGTACATCTTGCAGTGTGACAAGGAGGATTTCTTTGAATTACCTCTTAGAAGTGGTACCATTGGTATATTTGTAGTAAAAAAATTAGTACCTGGATACAAATTGCAGTCCACCCAGATTTTATCTAAGTGTGTTTTGTTGCCCTACAAAGAAGATGGACAGTTTTTGTGTGTGCCATATTGTAATATGGAAAGGTGCTGTTGAAATTTTCCTAATTTTGTCCAAATAAAAATTGTCCTAATTCGTGAAAATAAAAGTTGGGGATCTTCTGAACTGATATTGATTTTTTGTTTTCCACTTTTAACCACTGTAACCTTACTTTGTCCAATAGCATTGATTGTTTATGTATTTAATTTCATTTTGATTTATAGGGAGTTAAAGGTAAAGATTCTATCTACCGGTATCGTATCAAGTGAGAAGGTAAATTAATTTAACTTTCATTCTATAAAAATGAGAAATGCCAGTAAAATATAGCTTTTGTTGGGAAACGGATGGCAGAATGTAAAAGGGCCAACGGTATATCTTTGGAGATTTGTTGGCCTTGGGTTGGGAATACGAAGGCCCAACTGTAATGCTCTGTTGGCCCATCGTTGGGGAATCGTTGGTTGGGATACGGTTGGCGAGGTGGCCAAATCATACCATGGGCCAACCGCTGTGTCCCACCATCTGCCAACAGAGGGCCAACCAAAAATGTTACTTGGGTATGATTAAGATGTTTTTTTAATACTTGATTTACCTGCTTATTGATTGTTTATACATTGTCATTTTATAAATCATTGCCTTTCCTTTAATTTTAATAATTATGTAATTATGATACATTCATGTGGTGTGTTTTCATGGACCTATTGGAAATTTCTTACGAGTCTTACAGAATCCTTATAGGATTTTATATAAAATTCTATAAGAATTTTTAAAAATTGTACAAGAATATTTTAATACAAAATTCTAAATTCCCTTACCTTTAATTTAAATAATTATGTAATTATGATACATTCATGTGGAGTGTTTTCTTGAGCTTACAATGGTGCACAACTGTAGTGAGAACATGAACAGAATGTAATGAAGCAGTGGACTTTGCTAGATGTTATTTCTATTACTTGGCGGTCCAAGTGTATCAGCATATGAATGTAGAATGTTGATATCTTAGCTTTTTGTCTATTTTTAGAATTTTTGTACTAGTCACTTTGATTTTTTTTATCCGGGTATGTATATTTTGGCAAAATATTAGCTACAATTTAAAACTAAATATGTGATTACTCTGTAAAGCTTGAATCGACCCCTACTTGAGTAATAGTTTGCAATCTCCTTGCGTTTGGATTAGATAGGCTACGTTCATAAATTACTTGAGGTAGTTTTGGTGATTTTTGGACCCCTCCTTGGTGAGATATCATGATATTTGGCTGGACCCTCTATCCCCTTCTTCTAATCTCACCTGAGATTGGTCAAAATGTGTATTTTCAGGATAAATACATTTATACTCAATTGCATTGGGTTTTTTATTGATAGTTTAATTCTTGTTATTAAAGATTAGTTAAGACTATACCCTTTTTCCGAACTGACGGCAGCTGGTTGAAAAATAGCAAGTAGCCAATCAGAAGCGCTGCCCCTTCCACCTCTCTGTTCCCGTCCATCCCCTTTCCTTTTCCCCTCCGCTCCTTTCCATCTGGCTGGCCAGCGTTACCAGCCCTTGGAAATAACTATACTTTCGGGGGCGGCAGACAAACGCTGTGCAACCTCCACAGATTCGGTTTGGCAACAATGCTAGCTGGAGAGCGATCTGCACTGCACGGAGTTCGGGGGGAGACTGCGGGCTCCTACAAACTTTCTCCTGTCGCTCTTCTGTGTTGGCTAGAAGAGTGGGTGGGTTCTGAGTACGCTCAAAGTCAGCCGCCGTCAGTTCGGAAAAAGGATATAGTAACATTAAAAAGAAGAACTTTGTGCTTTCACATTAATATTTATTCACGACCATGGCTTCATGCTGGGTGGAATTTTTAAGCAATGCAGTAGAAGTTGAGGCAATCTTTTTATCGCCTTCTGTATCAACTTTCTTTGCGCTGATTGTCATTAGAACGAGTCGATGAATGGCTGCAAGAACAAGCACCTGCTGTGGAGGAATATTTTTTGGAGTCTCAACTTGTCAGAGAAGAATCTTGCATCCTAAAAAGCAGGCTCCAAGGTTAAGGATGGTCTGAAGGACCTTTTTCTGATTGCTGAACTGTATTCGGCCATAAGCAATGCTTGGTTTTTCAAGAATACTTGTCATTTTTCCAGCCATTGGTGCACTCGCTCTCCTTAGAAGTGTACACATCGGTGAAAAATTTTGCAGTTATGTTCTGCTATGTTAATGCTTAAAAGAAGTTGGAAGTCTGCGGTATGCTTGTAGGCCTTGAAAACCTGATGAAACTTGATGATGTTGACCTACAGGGAAAGACTAAAGCAGAGTTGAAGAGACTTGAAGAACTTGATCACTCTTCTGTTCATATGCAATCCTTTTGACTTAACGGACAGAGGCAAATTTTTGCTGCCATTACTTACATTTTTGTCAATTCTGATCTCAATAACAGTAATATTACAAAAGCTTTGTGCTCCAGCAACCAAGTGTGCGTAGAGGGGAAACAAGGGCTCAGGGGAGGCTCCTGGGGTTACACTCCTTATGGCCAGGTCTGTAAGTCTGAGACTTTTCACCCAGCCCTTGGGAGGGAAGGACAGTGGAAGGAAAAAAGATAGGAGGTGCCGCAGCAATGAAAGCCCGACGACACCTCCAAGGAAAGGATAGGGATGGAAGAAGTAGGACAGGGAAATCCCAATACCGTCATTAGGGTGACGTGGGCCACTACTAGCTAGAAACCATAATTTAATGTTTCTACATAAAGGAAAGAATTTCCCAAGGAAAAGAAAAATCCTACAATTTTCCTTTGATAAGTGATATGAGCTTACCATAGGCATCCTTGTCCCTAAGTCATGGTTATGCTTACATTAAAAATGATCTCTCTACATCCAATTTTTGTGACCATACATATGGCTCAATAAGGAATAAGTCTGTGTTTTATAGACTTGGAAAAGGCTTTCGATAGGGTAAATTGGAAGAAACTGATGGAAATTATGAAGATGAAGAAAGTAGACTGGAAGGAAAGAAGACTAATAAGTGCATTGTATTTGGGACAAAAGGCAGCAGTGAAAGTGAATGAAAACATGACTGAATGGATGGAGCTTGGTAGAGGGTACCTAGGTAGATTTCCAGGTTCCGTCCACATTGTCATTTTTATGGCAACATTACACCTACTTTGCTGCACAGTAGGTGAAACGTTGCCATCATAATGACAACACAGACGCTACCCGGAAATCTGCGCAACTGTGAACCTTAACTCCGCCGAAACATACATTAGAAGTTTACACAGATTTCTTGAATTCTATTTTTCAGGTGCTGGATGATTTCACGATGCAGGTGGCACCCTCACTCTGGCCCACGGCCACTGACTCGACTGTCTCCTTCCCGCAGCTCAACAGTTACCTGACCAAATACCAGAATCCCCGGGAAGCAGATCCCATGACAAAGATACAAGAGGACTTGGATGAAACTAAAATTATCCTGGTTGGTGTTAGCATTCACAGAAATGTAGATTTTTGGCATTCTTGTAGTTATCCTTGAGGATAATCGTTAACCTGTTTCATATTGTGAGGAGTGCTTTGCTTAAATTCATTATGCGGTTCTTGTAGAAAGGGAAAAAGGTGCCCCTGGGCAGATCGTGCATTTACTCATTAAGTTTGTTTTGTGTTTGTGGTGTGCATGTGTAATGAGATCGATTGTGCGTACATTTGCTGCCAATCACAGGCCTGGCCATAACCTCCTCAAGGATGCATTGTCATGAAAGTGTCATCAATTTCATTCACCCATACAAATAGGAGGCCATCGGTGCAGGGCTAAGCTATTAATTCAATGCTAGTTTTTACGAGGGTTGTACTAAAAGTAAGGTTCCCAATGAGCTACAATGTTGAGCAAAGGTGCTAGGCTAAATCCCACAACAGTGCCGTGCGCAGTGGTTCCCCTACTCTCGAGTCCGCTAGTCCGCGATTCACTGTGTCGCTCATTATTGGCTTAGCAGCCGTCAACAATGAAAGTGATGATCGAGCAGTAATCCGATTTTTCCTCGCAAGGAAGTTACCGCCATTGGAGATTCATTAGCAACTGACTGAACTTTATAGTGAAGAGTGCATGTCCGTTCAGCATGTCCGCAAATGTTGCAGGGCTTTTGCTGAGGGTCGCACGGAAGTTCACAATGAAGAACGGAGTGGAAGACCGCCGGTTTTGATTGTCCAGAAGATCAACAGTGAGCTGCTTAAAGATCGAAGGGTCACTATTTGTGAACTTGTTGAACGCATTCCTGAAGCTTCCCATGGCACAATTGAAAGAACTTTAACAGAAACGTTGGGTTATCGCAAGATGTGTGCTTGCTGGGTCCCCCGGATGCTGACAGACGGACACATGGAGCAACGCCTTGACTGTGCTCACAAATTTCTTCAACAATTGTAGGGGGGGGGGGCAACAAGGAGAATTTGTTGGTCTCTATCATCACCGGAGATGGCGTGGGTATTTCATTGTATCCCGGAAACAAAACTCTTAGGTGGCAAACACTTCAAGAGCGACGATGAAGTCCGAGCAGAGGTCACACACCACCTCAACGGGTTGGCGGGAGACTTCTTCAACTTGGGGATAGAAAAGCTGGAGCACTGTCTTTAAAAGTTTGTCGAAAAAAATGGAGACTACGTTGAAAAATAGGCAAAAGTGTAAGCTTTTCATTGATGTGAAAATTACCCTTTTCCCTACTAAAGACGTAAGTATACGCTTGGACTTTTCTTGACCCGGGAGACGAAAGCCGTATATTTCCGTCTGAGATTTTCCTGACCAAGAGAACGAAAGCCGTAATTAAACGTATTCTAGCTCTCCTCCTTTTATGACGGTCGCGGGTGTACGACGTCTTTGTTTCGGGACCCAAAAATGTGGGGTTTAGGCTTTACCTTTGGAATCCAGGAGCAGTTACCCTGACCCCTCATCTTTTATTACCGCTCTCAGCGGTAAGGGACCGCGGTCATGCAATTGTTTATCCAGTCAGTTTTCAAAATAAATATTTGTTGAATGAAAATTGTACTTTGTTTTTCCACGTATATTTATTTACACGCGACCGCAGTTTTGACGCACTGCATCATCATCTGGCGAGCTCCTCGCCTGATGATGGTGCAGAAACCGCGGTCGTGTGTAAATAAATATATGTGGAAAAACAAAGTACAATTTTCATTCATCATGAGCAACTTCCATAAAGTAACGCCTCAAACCATCAACTTAAATAAATATTTGTTCTTTTCTCAAGAAATATAAACTAAGAATTGAATTCTTTGTCTTTTGAGCTGCGTTTACAATTTTTAAACAAAATTCTACGACAAATATTAACTTATAATTCGAGTTCTGTATAAACATCAACATGGAAATTGTTGCTTAAATGCATTAATATTGACCTTAGAACTTCATTTAAAATTTCAAAATGCTCAGAAGAAAATGAGGAATTGAATTCAAAATCTGCAGTTTATGTGCAAGCGACAATTATCCATGTGCTAAATACATATTAGCAATGCATAAGTTGACCGCGAACAAATGCCGCAGGTATGGTCGTAAATCCAGAAAGGAGGGAGGACAACTACTCTCGGAGTCTGAGATAATGTGGAGTCCCAGCGGGGAGGGGTCGAAAAATGCTCCGTACCATGAGAAAGAAGAGTCTCTTGGGGCTTAGTACAGCAGTCATGCTTAGACGAATACTCCGCCGTCTCGAAAGGGTTAATATAAACAAATAAAGTTTTGTATTTGTAAAAAATATGGGAACCTTACTTTTGGTACAAACCTCGTACTATTGTATTGCTTGTACAGAGGTAGTTGGAAGAATTAGTTTCAGGTTCTTTAATTTCCAGAAATAAAGTTTCACTGACCATTTTGAAATCTTGAACTTTGAAATAGAGATATGGCTGTGAATTTTAGTCCTTTTATGGAGTGAAATTTTGTCTTTAATGGAAAAATTTCTTGATTCCTACCCATGGCAAGGATAATTTTGTATAGACATGGTGATTTTTATGGGTAATCCCCAATTATTATTCTAGGGACTCAATTTTTTTTAAATCCATGAATATGTTACTGCTAGGGATTGACAGGAACTGAAAATTGTTGGGTTAAATGTATGTTAGGGGCTCAAGTACTTGAAACCTGTGCTCCTCCTAAGAAGTTTGGGATACAGAGTCCTAATTGAACCCCTAAGAAATGAACTCTCCCCTCCGTAAATATTTTCTGTCTATGGCATCAACTCTTAAATGCTGATTTCGTTCAGCTGAACACAATGACTGAATTTGGAATTTGATAATGATGGGTGTCAGGGTGTTGTGCACTGTGTAGTGGTGGGGTGGGTATATTCATGTCTGGTCAGAAAAAAATTGAATCACTTGGAGAAGGTCGGGATCCACTGAAAATTTATGGGATGGTCCGGGAACTTTTTGCTGCATAGATATCGCACCAAAATGAGTATTCTTCCATTTCTCGGTATCTTGTACAAAAAAATGTTGCACCCCTCCCATAATCTCTATGTAGAAATGAAATTTTTCTCATCTCTCAATTTTTATTAAAAAAATATTTTTTTAAGATTTATACACAATGGTGTCTCCATTGAGATTTTGTGAGTGCCGTAGGATTTTTTTAAAAATATGGACTCATCAGTTTTTTGCCTATTTAGTATTGACAAACACATTCTGACATGACTTACGTTGCACTGTACTATTTTGCCAAGGAGTTGCATTACTCCATGCTTTTTTCTTGCATTCACTAATTTATTTATGTATTCTAATACATATTCGATTGTGTGTGTTGCTTTTATTCAGTGAGGGTATTTTTTCAAAAAACTCGTTGGATGCCACTTAGTTTTTTGAAACCGAAGTTGCATTTTCTCTTATCCCTTTGATTTTTTATGCTATTAAAATGATAATATGAATATCCCAACATATCTGAATCCCTATCTAAACTCTCATTGTGTAGTAAATCGATACAGGAATCACTGTTCTTGTTCAGCCAACGACTCTAGTTTTATGAGATATTATTAACATAAAAGTTTTTTCTTCTTCTCACTTCTTTTATGCGCTCCACTTTTGTAAACACGTTACATGGATGGGATGGTTGGATCGAATACTTCGGATCCAAATATCTGTGGATACAACATCCAAATAGCATAATTTTCAAAGAAACAAGCGCAGCATTAACCCCTCAAACATGTAGAGACGGATTGGAAACGCCAACTGCATATATCACGTAGCTCGCCGGCTTTGCTTTGAAGGCAACGACGTCACTGAAGCAAGATCTGACTTGTTCGTCCTTGACTCCCTCATTTGTAGCCTCATTGCTTGAAATGTAGAGGGAGCGCGCTTCTGCTGCCCACCCCTTCCTCATGCTGAGCGGTCGAGCACCTCATCGCACGTGATGTTAATGCTGTTTTAAATACTGTTTATTGTGTTGCTGATTGCTAGTTGCAATTTAATTTAATGATATACTGATAAAAATGTCTTTCATTGTGTAGAAACATTTCTATTGAGATAAGGAGAACCAATGTATGCCATGTTCGTGCTCTATGGCGTAGAATTATCGCAAGGAAGTGCTAAATCCACCTCACCACACTGAAGCATTTTTGGGTGAAACACAAGTCGGTATGCGATGAGAAAGTAACAAAATTTGGGGGAAGTGTGCGTGAGGAAAATTTGAATTCAGTCAATGGCAGTGGGGCAGCCAGGAATTTCTTTTTGGGGAGGTGGGTTCAAAACCTGGGAAAAAATTTAAAAAAAAACAGGATACAAAGTCGAGGGTTTCAAACTAATTTTAACACCCTTCATATCCAAAAAACTTCATTTTTCATAGAAATCTATTGTAAATTCGTGATTTTTCAATATATATTTTGTTTCCTTTTATGAAGGAAAGTAATTGTGTTTTTATATTTCGGGGGGTCTGGGCCACCCGGACTTCCCCCTCTCGCTTTGCCATTGGTCGTTGGTTTATCTGAAGATTTTTCCAATTTTCATGTCCAAACCCAAGCGTAACAGTTTAGGTCCTGAGCATGTAAAGATGTTTTTAAAAAACAACTTGAAAGCCTTTAAAAATGATTTTTAATTTATAAAAATAATAAAATGTGTAACAATATATATGGAACAAGTAAAGAGGGATGTGAAAGAGAAGAAATACGTAGGTGTGGAGAGATTAGCTGATAGGAGAACTGAGTGGAGAGCTGCGTCAAACCAATCCTAGGATTGTTGACCAGTGATGATGATGAAAATCTTAGTATTCCTTTGATTGTGTGTACTCAGAATAAACTTGAATAATTACTTCTTATAGTAGCAGGAATTTGAAAATGCATTTGGATCCGAAAATATCAGATCCGAAAGATCCAGCTCCGAAAATCAAGGATCCGATCCGAATCCGTCCATCCCTAATATAAACACTTCAAAGACGATGAAACTCTCTCACTAACCAAACCAGCATTCACTGAACTACTTAGGGTTTTGCGATCTGTGTGAGGAAAAATAGAGAATATTTGTGCTGTGGGTGTGCAACTTCCCCCCTCCAGTAATGCTTCCTTCCCTACTTCCCGTCCGTGGCAAGGAGTCTCACGGTAATAGATCCCCCTTAATAGTCAAAAACTGTTTGTAACTACATATACCCAAACATTGCAATCTGATATTTTTTCTCAATGAATGAATTGGGCTGTCCACTACCCAGGAACACCTGTGGGGATATCGGGTTTCACTATGGAAATGGATACTAAGGCCCCTTTCAGACGCAACGGCTTTTCGCCGGCCGCCGTCTACGGCACCGCGCCGTGAAATTCAGGCAGCTTTCAGACGAGACGACTTTCCGCCGGTCGCCGTTCACGGCGCGGCGCGCCGTTAAATACAGAGAACAGCACGGCAAGCAATCGGCACGGCCATCAGCGACATTTATTCAATAGTTCTTGAGTCGTTATCATGAATAGGAGCGAATTTTAAAATAATAATATAAATTATTATTTTAATTGTTTATCTATACTGCTGATATAAATTTTATCTATGCTGCTTATATATCAAATTTAGTTTAGGGAACCTCGATACAAATATGAAATCTGTAACTAGCCAATGAGTAACTCATTTGATAGGTTATTATTATTTAATTTCTTTTTAAAATTAATTATTTAAGCATTATTTTTCATAAAATTGTTTTTAGACAAAGGAAACATAAAATTTCATTACTAAAGAAAGATAATGTAATAGATCTGAACACTTTCATGTGAGCTGGGGAGTGCATCATAGTGATTTTTTCATTCAGTCCGATTTTAGAATTTTTTATTGTTTACTTCTCAAAAAATTATCTATCAGAAATTCTTCCCAGTACTTTCAAATAATTAAAAAAATCAAACAGGAAGAAAAAAAAACAAAGAATTTTGACAAAATACATAAAATATTGATAAAGTTGAAACCTTTCGCTGCATCCCAAATCCCAAAACACTATACCGCTTCTCTCACAGAATAAGACTGGTTTGACGGCGTAGAATTAAGTGATGTCGGAGAATGAATTGATCCTGCTAGAGGAGAAGAAACTGCTCGCAACTGCTGTATCCTCTCCAGAATGTTCAATACCTCGATTTGGTAGTTAACTGTTTCCGCATCCTTGAGGTTATGCATGCTTGGTAGAATTCCTTTAAAAAAGTTTAAATTACTTTATAGTTCAGACTCCTCTTTTCCTCAGGCTCCACTTTTATGTCCATGTAGGATTATAAAAAAAGGATCACCGAGTTACCTCGAGATATTTACACCACATATGCAACAAAACCTATAGAGAGTGATACCAAAAGGAGAAAGCCACCACCCGCGACGCCGAAATTAAGATCGATTTTTCGAACGTGCGGCACAGTTCGGAGCTTTCAGCTGTCCACGGGGAATACCGTGCTCGACGGACGTTGGAAAGTGAATTTTTCAGCAAGTTAATTACTACGTATAAGATATAATTTATTTAGTGCCACCTTCAACTTACATTTCATATAACCTAATTTCTTCGTTATAATTATCGATATTTATCGTCGATACGATACAAAGTGTAGGACTGTTTTTCGTCGAAATTTTGTGTTTATTTGGGATTATAAGAAAAGGATCACCGTGCTATCTCAAGATATTTACATTAAATTACATCAAACGTTTTAGAGTGTCCATCAAAAGAAATCAAATACGACAATTAGAATCAACTAAAAATAAAAATCAATGTTTTTACCGCGCGCGCAGTCCGCGGCAGCTCCCCGATCGTATGGAATGTCTAGACTCGGTGTAATTTACAATTGATATGTACATAAAGTCATATAGACTATTTTTGCGTACATCGTTAGTCTTATTATTTACTTAATAGAATACACATATTTTAGCCTTTTTTCTCTATTTCTCCATTTAAATAAATGATTAGCTCAAGATAGGTTGATAGTTGTTGGACATATCGCACACGTAATTGCATGACTTGGATTTGGTAGAAAAGCGTCAACGTCCACTATAAAATCTCCCATCTCGTTCAAAAACACAATTTAAAATATGGGAACGATGAAATATTATTCATGTCCGCATTTCTTCGCCGATCACGCTACTCTGAATTCTATAGAACTACGCGGCGGACGGCATAAGTCGACGCGTCTGAACAGTCCAATACACCACAGTGTTTATTTCATGCCGTGGACGGCGTACGCCGGGCCGGATTGAAATGGGAGCCGTGGATACCACGGCGGCCGTCCACGGCGTCGTGTCGTCCACGGCGTGATTCGACTCGTCTGAAGACACCCATTGCTAACTATGGTTATTTAAAGGCATTGTGCCGTGCCGTGGACGGCGGCCGGCGAAAAGCCGTCACGTCTGAAAGGGGCTTTAGGCTAGAGTGGATGAGGAAAAAAAATGGAATCTTATAAGATCCATAGTAGTTCCCCAAAATATACTGATTCATACATGGCCGCACTTGCTGTTGCCACCATGGTCTCTTCTCACGAGGGAGATTCACACGAACTCGTCATCTTATTTGGCCTAAGAGTGGGGTATGAGAGAGACAGAAGAGACCAGATCAGCACATGCTGGCCGCTTCATGATATAAGTGAGTGTTGTGGGGCCCGCTGACGCTCGGCTCGGGGCCCCCACAGTCCTCTGAATGGCAGTCCTCAACACTACTCCCTCATAGTGCTAATAGGGTTATGAACTATGCAGTTTATTAACGACAATCCAGAGGACTATGGGTACTACCTCCTGAGCTCGGGGCCCTCAGCAATCGCTGACCTGGACAGACCGCTGCTGGTTGATATTTCATCAAATGAGGATATGATGGTGCTCCTATCAAGACCAGAAGTACACGCAAATGCTTCCACGTTGAATGTTTAAACTGGAAAAAATTATATGGCCACGAGGGTGCTGCGACCACTCCCAGCGGGCTTCCCCCACTCTTTTCAATGCAGGTCCACAGAGGGATTTCTAATTTTAAAATGTAGAAAAAAAGGCAGGGTCTTATGTACAAATTTAATTGGAATGTTCATGTACAAATTGAGGTCAGAGGATCTCTTTAAACACAACATTGGAAGTAATTACACTATCCTCTGTTAAACGCACATGATGACTCATACTTGTATCAACAGGAGACTTGAATGTGGAATCTGCCGCATTTTGATAAAAGTTATGTAAAGAATGCGAGATATTGTTGCAAATGAACAAATGTATCAGTTTGTGTGTCGATAATGCCAGGAATATTGACCAGTTTTTTTTTTATTGTTTAAAAACCAATTTTAGGAAACAATAGCAATATTTTGGAAGTAAGATATGCCGTCGCATGTTCTCTGATAAATTCTGTGCATTTTGGTACCTCATTTGTAGAGTTTGGTTGCGTATAAGTTGAGAAAAAGGTATCTATACAGTAGAAATAATATAGAAGATGATCGATCGATCTTTTATATCAGTTATTAAATCAAATACGTTGGGCAATTACAATTTCACGCCTATCTAAATTGAGTCGATTGAGAAAATATAACCTACTAGCAGGCCATCCGGCTTTGCTCAGGAAGGATATTACTCAAAGAAGTGGGAAACTTGTGCCTTGGCACTCATGGTCGTACAGCAGGATTTTGTTTTCTCTGTGAGCGTGTCAAGAGGCGTGCCTACCTGGCAGATTGTCAAGCCGCAGAAGTTGTATGACATGATGCAAGCTAAAGTAGCACCACAGGTTTTGGGAGCATGAGATACAGAAGAGAGGTTTCAACTGGTATTGGAGGGAAAGAGTATTTTTACCTTCATTAGGAGTCGTTTGAAATGTATATTTGTGCATGCACAACATTAAAAGGTATTGTTTCAGCTCTGATTTAATTATGGAGACTCTTCCACTCTGTTGCTAGGCTCAAGGAAGAGCATGGGAATTCTTTTGTGCTAATAGGTTGCATAACTTCCTGGTGTTTTCTTGCATGCAGTTATTCATTTGTGCATTTGAAAAACTTGGGGACATTGTATGCTTGAATGAAAATACATGTGTATTAAATTTCATTATGTACGAAGTTTGAATGCCAAAGGCAGCGCTGTGGTATTTTTTTTTAATACTTCCCTCTTGTTTCTCCCACTGACATGATAAAGAATTCTTGTGGGTACCATCACACTTTCCCTGGCCAGTACACATGGCATTAGTCAATTTCCAATTACCGTTGCCAATTTCACCGGCCAATACAAATGGCATTAGTCCTCTATAGTATTACATGGGACTAAGCATTCACCATGAATATGTTTCTTTTGAAGGGAATGCATTGTGTTAGTTTGGGACCACTTGCACTGTGTCTTGTTTCCTTGTCTCATGCTCAATCTCTCTTGCAGCACAATACGATTGAGGCTGTGCTGGAGCGTGGGGAGAAGCTTGACGACTTGGTGGCCAAGTCAGAGGGATTGAGCCTCCAGTCCAAAGCTTTCTACAAGACAGCTCGCAAGACCAACAGCTGTTGTAGTTTAGGATAGTGGAGAGATGTCGTGGTGAGCACGTCCTGTGGTCGACAATGGTCTTGGAGGCAGGCATCGTCATCCAGCTGCCTATGCTATGTTTATTGTCATTGATCAATGGATGTTGGAGGTATTTGAATTTTCTCCACCTCATATTGGCTCGATGTATGCCAGCAAAGTGTGATGCTCCATTGTCTTCTCATTATAATCATTGTAACCAGAGCATTGGGCAACCATATTCCCCCATGGATGAATTTAACGGTAGATAAGAAAAAAATCATAAATCTTCATGTGGCATTGCTTGAAACATGCGCTTTTGGTGGAGATGTAATGAATGTTTTTGTGTTGACTATCCAAAAATTGTGTGTCCATTCTGTGTGATGATGGGCTACAGATGTAAAATAATGTGTAATGTAAACATAAAAGTTCAAAGGCTCTTAATCTGTATTTGTAGCCTTGATGTGGCTCTGTAAATACACACACAATTAGGAGTCAATGTGAGATCTCTGTAGTATATCTGTGTATGTATTTAATATTTAGTATGTTGATTTCACCACCCGTGCATACATATGTGGACTTGCTCTGCTATTTGACTATGTTACCAATGTGCAACCTTGAGCAAGTTATCTACTTATGTTATGGAGTGAGTGATCGTGTGTAAAATCTTTGTTATGTGTTGACTTTATGTTTCAAATTTTGTCATGAATATTCTACTCGCGTACTAGTTCAAATAATGGCGCGTAATATTTTTTTTCTGAAGGGAACACTTGGGTAAATTTCATGGCATATTGTTGTTTTATTTCTCTTCAAAACAAAGTACATATTTCATTCTCAATAAAAGAGCACCAGCAAGAAGCAAGAGTTGCATCTATGTTGGCCACTCTTATATCTCTTAAGTATGCATTATTTATTGTTTGAAGAATGTTTTGGGGAAATGAGCTTAATACTTGGCGGTCTAAAATATTGTATTGACCAGGGTTAGTGTGTGACAATTTTTATGACTCTTTGAAATGGATACAAAGATAATGGATATGACCTGATTTTTAATATCCTTCTTGGAAATGTATAGAGAGTGGGAATTGCTCTCAATTGGAGGTAAAAGGCTATAATAATCTTTTTGCAAAATCTGTGATATGTATGAGGTGTTCATGTTTTGGCCAGTTGCATTATTGGCATATGGAAACTCCTGCTTCAAACCAAGGGGGGGAATCCTTTGATTTCCTTGTTTCGCTTTGAGCAAGGTGGAGGTATCTATTGAAACAAGTTAGTGGGGTCACCTGTGTAAGTCTCAGGCTTTTATAAATTTCTGGTTATTTAGTATTTGTTTTCCAAAATTAAGTTTCTCGTTTTCTCTCCTTTGAATACAAGTGCAGTTGGGTGTTGATCACCTAAGTTACATGTCACAATATCTAAATCACTTGGTACTGCGTAATTACTCATAAATACATAATGAAGTGTTCAAGCGGTAAGCTTTACATCTTCTGTGAAACTATTGACACAGTGGGTGATTGATTCTTGAGTTCCTCATGTGGCAACAGCCACTCTGCTTTCATAAACAGAGGTCATATATAAATTTCAGTTCACTTCATTTATAGGTTTCACGGGTATGTACCAGCAACTTTAAGGCAGTTCATTCTAGAGATGTATGCTTAATTGCGTCCTAGTGAGATATCCTATGTAGCTCAGAGATTTAAAAAATAGGTCAGTTATGGTTTAGTTTCTTGAAATCATGGAAAGAATAGGGCTGAGAAAGTTATTAATCCTACGCCTTACCTTCTAAAACATTTCCTGAAGATGGATACTGGAGGATAGATTGGATTTTTAGTAAAACTGCTTTGTGTAAGTTCAAGGGATTTTGGTATAGTTAAAATGAGTGATAATTTGCTCTGTGTTGCACAAGTTTTTGAACTGTACCATAATTTACTGTATTATACACACCCTCTACGTGACGCTCAAATTTTTATGAGCAGAATATGAGAATTTTCATGCTTCCGTGCAGTGGCGTAGCCAGGGGGGGTCTGGACCCCCCCCCCCAAATATAAAAACACAATTATATTCCTTCATAAAAAAATATTGAAAAATCATGAATTTAAAAAGGTTTCTTTGACGAATGAAGTTCTCTCGATTATGAAAAGTGTTAAAATTAGTTTAAAACCTTCTACTTAGTGGCCTGTTTTTCAAAAATGTTCACCCCTGGTTTTGGACCCCCCCTTCTGCCGAACAAAATTCCTGGCTACGCCACTGCTTCCATGTATAATATGAATCTTATTTTGAGAGAGCAGCTTTTGCCAATGAATTTATCATCCACTGTCCAGTTCCCTGAAAAAAATCAACCAACTAGGAAGGACCTAAGCACGTGCAAGCTAGTTCTATCACTTGCATAAGTCTTTTCCATCTCCTCCTGCTGGTATGTTCATGTCTTAGGAAGAATTTGCTTTATATCCATTCATAAAATCTATCCCATACAAAATAAGTTGCCCTTCACATGATTATTGTTTAGTAGGAAAATTTCACTCCTCCTTCTTCTTAGGCGTAGAATATATGGTCAGAAAACTCGTAAGTCACAAGTAAAGCAGTTTCCTTGGAATATAGCCAATTTGTTACTTTTGATCATCAGGTGAAGGAATCAAATTTTTAGATGCGTTCTTTTTAATATTGTGTCACAAACTCTAGTGCTTATGCTCTTTAATTTGTAACACATGTAAGTAAGTACATTATACAATGGTGAGCTTCACATATAGCATAGGCAAGTTGTCCATTGCATCAAGCCTCAATTTCAAACTGATTAGAATTGTGGAATATGAGCTAATATATTTTTGGTTTAATTTTTTTGGTGTATGAACACTAGAACAGGTAATTAATTACCCTTTTTCATTATGTGATTTACCAAGAGTGGAAATCTCAAGATGTTTTATTGTTTATAGGTAACGCTCTCAGGTTATTCCCCTGATTTTTCCTAAATGAGTGTGTGGCACTGAGATCACTTAGGGTGTTTCTTGTTTTGCACTAAGCTGCATGTAAGGGAACTCAGTGAATGGAGTTGAGCTGTGGACATCGGGCAACTACCACTCCCCCCTGCCTCTCGGGAATGAATCCTGTTTGGCTATTTGGATCAAGTCAGTATTGACTCTCTCTTCCTACTCATGTGTGAGCTTCCCTTCAATGTAATGTACAGTGAATTCAAGTATTAACAGTTTGTAACCAGAAAGGTGGCACTTGAAGTGTAATGACTGGCTTCATGAAAGGCTACATAAGAATATTATTTTTACTGAATTATGTTCAGCTTTTTCTCAGGTTTCCTGAATTTGATTTAGTGAGAAAATTGCACATGCTACATGTGCTATTCATCTTCCTAATTTAGATTCTTGTTTTAATAGTGGATGATGATAACAAAGATTGAACGAGACCCAACGTAAAAATCCTAGCTCATAATGCAAATATAGACAAATGCTATGTCAGAGGACATTGTGAAGAAAGGAAAGATCTGGTAAGGAACTGAAGTTGTAATATTGTCAAGTTTTGGGGAAAATATTTCCTATCCAATGCATATATCTCAAGTGTCTTCATTTGCTGAATAATGTCTGCAGTGCAGAAATGCATCAGGATGTGCAAGCACAAGCTAGCAGTTATGTCCCAAGTGTCATCCCATGAAATTGACCACAATGCAATTATTGCTGTTGAAGGAGGCATTGGTGAGCGTCTCCCCTTGTGCATCTTGCATAGAGTCCACTGATAAGTTTCAGGGGAGTTGCTGATTTGATGGGAGGGGACCACCTTCACACTATTGCAGCATTAAATGAGTATTTTTTGGTGTATCAATTATCAAGGGAGCAAAATGGTCAGGAAAAGAATGTTCTCTCGAAGATCAACCAGTTTCAAACTTTCAACAACTGTGCAATGCTATACTATGGAAGTATTTTTGATGAAGAAACATAAAGTTATTTGCAATTTTATCTTAAATGGCTAATGTAGTAGCTCTTAGTCTCTTCTTTAGTATTGGCAAAAACTTCATCTGGCAAAAATGTAGTTTGTGTGCGATTAATGGTGAAGCCCCAGCATTTAAACCTTATTGTATGCACTCAACATTTTCCCCAATTTGCTTCTTTAAAAAATTTGTACTATGTATGAGAAATTATGGTATGCTAATTCTATGTTAATCAGTGGAAGAATGCCATTTTACTATGAGCTTGGATTTTGGTCAATATGAAGTATTAAGTAACTTGTCCCATGTACTTATTTGATGCATATTATGTAGCCTATGCTGTAAAATTATCAGAGCTTTACCTACTTTGAATAGGAGAGTACAATTTTCGAGTTGATGAATTCAATCATCTGATAAAATACTGAAAGACTGGCTAGAATCATCAGATGAAGCAAAGGAGTTTTCTTCTCAGGGGACAGAGTTTGGAAGAATGAAATTCTACGAGCTACAAACTTCATTGGCCATTCACAAGAGTGGATCCCAGCAATCAATGACACAATTGCTGGCATTACAGTATTCTTGTGGCTGGAAGTGTGAAGCATCTTAATTTTTTTGTGGTCAATTTGAAAAGGATGGAAATACTCGGTGATCCTGAGATCAGATTGAATTTATCATGATTCTTAAATATTTAAGACAGGTTGTTTTTATGGTGTTGCCTCTTATATTGACTACACTCCTCAAGCCGAGTATCTACATGAATTCTCATGAGGCCATATTAGATTGCCATTTGATGAATTTGTGTTTTTCATGCGGCCAACAATCCTTAGTTCATATGATAGTTCAAATACCTTCTCTCTTATTTTTTGTCAATTTCTGGTTTTGCACCGATCAATGTGCCTCTCATTTCTGGATGTGATCAACTATTTTAGTTTCTGTTGATCAGTGCTATTTCTTTCCACCATATTAGTTGATGAGCTCTCGCCCACCCCAGCACCGACGATAATGGTGAATGCATGTGATCCACTTTATTTTGAATCGAACATGAGAGGTTATTTCTAATGACCGTGTAAATTTAGTTTATTGAATATGAAAACAGGATTGGTAAATATCAGTCACGGTTATCACCCCAAGGCTTGCACTGTGGAGAATTGAAAGGGTGATAATTCTTTGACTGATGTTACTGAATAGCATAAATCAGCCATGGGGCAATAGATTAGTGTAGAGTCGGTCACAATACATGTTGTAAAGATTCTCTAATCCTTCAAGGGGCCATAATATGGCCACTGTAATGTCCCTGACTCTCGGAAATGTATCATCATCATGATGTAATGTAAAATAGATACATTCCTTCATATTCCTTGTGTGTCAAGTTCCTGAACTTCATATTTCCTTAATTGTTGCCCTATCGGAAGAGGTATAGGAAGGGCAAACATTTTGGACGAAAGTGAAAAGTTTAGTGTTCTGATCTTGTTCTCTGGATTTGAGAATTGATTCAAAGGGTATTTGTGCGATGGGGCATCTTTTCAAGCACCCATGTGTTATAAGGAGGGCAAGTTAGTGCGTTAATTCACAATATGGGGACCTATGATGGCAAAGAAGTTTTCAAAGAACTAATTTTATGTAATAAGAAAAGGGTCTAGTTCCCTGCTGTTACTTTATTGATTTTTATTCATATATCATATCTGAATTCAAAACGATCAATGTTATTTTTGTGGGAAATGTATTTATGCATGAATGTATGATAATATATCATGTTGCAAGATGCATTTTCTTTTTATTGAGCTGTAAATGTCTTTGAAAACCACCTATACCCAAAGGTAACTGCATACAATTCTGCTCTTCAATAGCCTGTGTTATTTACGAGAAGCATTCTTTCAACCATGGTTGGATTAGTTTTGTCTTAATGAACAGCAGCATTTTTTTGGCAATGGCAGCAGCGAAAGCATTTTGTGGGTGCAAAATGAAGAGAGAACCCTTTGTATACTTCCACAGATATTTTTCTTGGCACGACATGTCGATTTAGCGATCTAGCATAATTTAGAATATTGTTGCAAAGGATTTTAATCTTTCACAAAAATTGGAAAGGGAGGGAAATTTCAGAAGGGTCAGGGTGTAAAGAGTTTGTCGGTTGTCCACAAAGTAACATGGTAATGCCTTTGCATACTGAGATTTTTAACAGTCTCTCATGCGATTCACATTGTTATGTGTGTTCGTGCTATTTAAACAAGTGATTTCAACATATCAGATAATCTAGGTTCCTTTCCTTTATTTGCGTCTGTCGCAATATATATTGAAAAAAGAAACTAAGCAAATATAAAACTAAAATATACATGCAAAATTAACTAAATAAATAAACATTATTATGGAGGGAAGGAAGAAACGCACGGCAACTTGACTCAAAGCGCATCACAAGACAGTATTTTTTAAACTATTAAAATGATAAGACGAATATCCCAACATATCTGTTTATAGACTCTCATTGTGTGGTAAATTGATACAGGAACCACCGTTCTTGTTCAGCCAAGGACTCAAGTATCATGAGATATTATTAACATATAAGAGTTTTTTCTTCTCCTCATTTCTTATGTGCTCACCACTTCTGTAAACACGTTTCATATTAACAAACTCTCTTACTAACTAAACCAGCAATTGCAGAGCTGCTTAGGATTTTGCTGTCTGTGTGAGGAAAAAACAGAGAATATTTGTGCTGTGTGAGCATAAAACCCCCCCAATAACGCAATTCCTTCCCTAATTCCCATCCGTGGCACCCAGTCCCACAGTACAGTGGCACAGCAATGGGGGGGGGGGGGTTTGGGGGATAAACCCCCCCTCAGAGCTCAGAGAAATTTTTAAGTTGAATCCATTTTACTTGGATTGATATTAATAATAGAATAGTGTGAGGATGAATAAAATATCCCTTTGAAAGCCATAAAACTCACCATTTTGAACCATTTATCTTTAAAATTCTGCATTTTATTAATCTCGCACCTACTGCTTATCCTGGTGGGTATTCCATACCCCCACACACCCCTGTATTATTTGCACCTAAACCCCCCAACCTTGATTTTCTAGCTGCGTCCCTGCCACAGTAATTGGTTCCCCTTGCTCAAAAATTCAGACAAGTGAGATGTGTAACTATACCCAAACATTGTAATCTCATCTTTTTTTTTGGATGAATGAATTGGCATATCGACTACCCAAAAACACCTGCAGGGATATCAGGTTTCACTACGGAAATGGAGACTTCAGGAAGAGTGTACTTATCTAAAGTTACTGTTTAGAAAGGCAGTCGTTATTCTCATTATCTGTGTCCATATCAGCTACATTGTCAATGTCAAACAACAATCTGATCGTTTAATAATTATCAAATGGGGAAAATGTCTCATTAAAATCCAAACCATATTGCTGGCTACGGGTTGTGGTTCAAAAATGTTCCTGCAGTATCTTTCTTAATAGGGTGGTTTCCTTCATCAAAGAAAACAAAAGGCATTGATTGCGATTTGTTACCCACCATTAGTGTATTAATAATAATAATAATAATATATTTATTAACTCCGTCGGGATACAATTATCCATGGGTTTCGTCAAGATACAGAGAGACATAAAAGAATCACAAAACACAGCTTACAAAATATCAAAAAAATTCTTGAACACTAATAACATTTATAAAATATCATTAAAAAATTCTTGGACACTATAATAACCTTTGTTACATAGCAAGTTTCTCAATCTATTCTTAAAAACCTTTTTTGAGGAAAGGGATTTCATATCAGAGGGAAGCCTATTGTAGATTGCAGCAATAGAGTGATATGGTCCCTTCTGGCATTGTCTAAATGAATACAGATAACTGTGAATGTCACTTTTTGATCTAGTGTTGTGACTGTGAAAATCAGAGTTAACACGGAAGTAATACGGATAGCACTTCACAAACATGGCACATGAGAGAATGTAAACACATGGAAGTGTGAGGATCTTGAGGGACACAAACAGTGGCCGACCACTTGTTCGTATTGGAACTTTACAGATGGCCTTAATGGCTTGTTTCTGTAAAGAGAAGGCTTTAGCTGCAGTAGGGGAGTTACCCCAAAACATGATACCATATGACAATAGTGAGTGTACTTTGGCAAAGTACACAGCTTTTAGAACATATATAGAAACAAGAGGAGAGAGTTTCCTTATCATATAAATACCTACTGAAAGTTTCTTATTAATTTCAAAAACATGAGTTGACCAGTCAAGAGTGTCATCAAGCTGTAGACCTAATAATTTCACGGTGGACGAGGTGGAGAAATCCGAATGAGGAGGCAGAGTAGGAATCTCATGAGAGAACTTGTTGCGAAAGAGAATACAAGTGGTTTTAGCCTCATTCAGAACCATTCTGTTAAGGTGGCACCACTGCAACATCTCATCTTTTGTAGTCGAGGCCAAATGATCCAAGAGAGGTAAAGTACTAGCGGATAAGAGATTAGAAGTATCGTCAGCATACATAACAGTGGAGCAATATGAGAAGTGTTTAGGAAGATCATTAATGAAGAGGAGAAACAGTAGAGGACCAAGGATAGAACCTTGAGGTACTCCAACCGGTACTTTCAAGGGACTGGATTTAATTTCCACCACTCCTGCAAGTGATTGATGAGTGTAACTCACAAACTGCGATCTGTCACTAAGGAATGATGATATCCAATTATAAGAGTTATTAGTGATTCCCAAGCACTGAAGTTTGGACTTGAGAACTTCATGATCCACACTGTTAAAAGCGTTTTTGAAGTCAAAAGAGATGCCTAAAATGTGATGTTTATTGTTCAGTCCAAGAATAACATTATTTAGGAACTCAAAAATAGCAGAATTAGTGGACCGGCCAGCTCTAAAACCATGCTGAGAGTCAGAAATTAAATTAAATCTCTGGAGGTACTTAATTAATCTATGATGGAAGAGTTTTTCAAAGATCTTTGAAAATGTTGATAGAATGGAAATAGGTCTGTAATTAATAGACTCTGAAGGGCAGCCTTTCTTGGGAATTGGAATTACCCTGGCCAGCTTTAGGGCAGAGGGAAAGACACCAGAGCTGAATGAGAGATTGATGATATCAGTCAATGGAGGAGCAATTAAGTTTGATGAAGCTATTATAATACTAGGAGGAATGCCATCAGGCCCGGGTGAGGAATTACCCAGGGAGATGATGGTTCTTTGAACCTCATGAGGGTCAGTGGGATGTAGAAAAAAAGAGTGAGGAGAAGTCCTCCACTGCAAAATAGGTCGAGTAGACCGATTGGAAAGAGGCAAATAACAAAATTGCTGGTTAAAATTATCAGCAATATTTTCAGGGTTATCTTCCAATATACCTCCAAAATCAATGCTAGTGCTGCCACGGCAGTTAGGGGAGTTAGTATTCTCCTTAATTACTTTCCAAGTATCTCTAATAATGTTAGTTGATTTACTTAGAAAGTTATTAATGGCAGCCTTCTTCTCGCCAATAACACGGGACTTGAGTTGCTTTAGAGCATCAAGATATGCACTGCGAAATGCGTTGTCAACAAATTTACTCCTGTAATGAAGTTCACGTACATGAGCAGATAAGGCTTTCAGCTCAGGGGAATTGAGCTTGAATCCACCGTGAGGGTGTTTTTTTCTAACTTTTCTAATGGGAAAACAAGCTTCAAAATATGACATGAATATATTTAAAAAGGCCTTAAATTTAGCATCAACATCAGAAGTCTGTGATACATCCTCCCAAGACTCACTTGATAACTCACAAGCAAACTCCTGGATGGCATCAGCAGAGAAAAATCGTCTGGGGAAGAATTGAGCAGGCTTATTACAGGTTGAGGTATACCTCAGCAAAACATTAATACCTAGGTGATCTGAGAAACCTGGACATATGGTATCACAGGAGATACATGAAGAGGCATTCGTAATAAAATAGTCAATCAAAGTACTTGATTTGGTAGTTACTCTGGTTGGCTGTGAATTAGCTACATATAAACCAAAAGAGGATAACAAATTCACAAAATCAGTTTTGATGGAGGATTCTACCAAAAAATCAATATTCATATCACCAAACAAGAGTATTCCATCTGCATTTACACCACATGCATGCAGCAAAGCATCAATTAAAGCATTAAAAAAATCCTGGATATTACTGCACGGAGAACGATAAACAGCAATCAGAGCAAAAACAGAGAGGTTAACTTTAACCAATGAGGCAACACATTCAAAAGTCTTTTCACTACAATTATTAATTTTCAGTTTTTTAATATTAATATCAGCTTTAGCATAGATAGCTACCCCTCCACATTTATAAACATGGCGACAAAAGGAGGTTATGAGGTTAAAGCCATCAATACAAAACACACTAATGTTGTTTTCAGACAGCCAGTGTTCACTGAGGATGAGTACATCCACACCGCGGTCATGAGCAAATTGCTCAAGCAACAGCACTTTATTTTGAACACCTTGAGCATTAATATAAAAAATGCTCAAAGAAGAAGCGATTTTGACCGCAGAAAATTGTTGATTCGGTTCCATCAACGAAACAGGATATGAGCCTGTTAGTCAGGACAATTTAGCCTTACTCATGCTGTTGTCACCGAAAAACTGTTGTTTCACCGAGTTATCATCCGAATGTTCACATGAATCTTCGGTGACGACGCCGAGAGAAGGATGGCCTACGGCTGAATGTATCACATTATTCGCATCTTCAGCTGAAGCACGACTTTTTGGAGGGAAATATCTACCCACATACACGTCCGAGGGCCAATTCTCGCCTTTTAAGAGTTCATCGCGCAGATTCCAAGGCACGTCAACCTTAAACGAGCGGTGTTGCTCACCGACATAAATATCCTCGCACAGAAAGTTACACTGAGGAAATTTTTTGCTTAGGTAACCAGTGATTACCGAAGGCGAAGCCTCTCGTTGAACTCGCCCCACATACAGCAATGCGCGGCGAGGGAAACCGGAGAACTTATTGCAGAGGTTGTCTGCCTGAGTAATAGAGCCAAACACGCCATTTCTTCTGTTTTTTAGTTTCTTAATACTATTCTTAGAACGCACTGTCCGGAAACCATCACGATCAACTTCAGAATGACTTACATCGCTCTCAGAACATGTTTCCTGTTTTCGGTCATTAACAGGAGATGAGATAACACCACTTAATTTCACACTAGAACTTATTTCTCGAATTTCATTTGAGATAACAGGGGATGGTGCGACAATATTAACAGTTTCGCTTGAGGATGACGCAACACCATTCGTGTTCACATGAGAAATTACTACAGGCTTACCGGTGTCATTGCAAGCGTTATCGGAAGTAACTTTCGCAAATGTAACACTTTTCTTTGGCTTAATGGTGTTCACCGCGAGATTCTCCCTAAATTTCACAATCTCGGCTTTGAGATATTCAATATCGTCAGCCATATTGGCGATAGAGAATTTGTTCACTCGGCAGCGAAAACACTTCCAAAACAGAAAATTGGTCTCATTTAAGGCCTTCAAATGAATTTCACCCATTCCAGAGCACTTCGAGTGAACAATAGTGGAGCAAAAACCACAGTAAATCAACTTTTCACTTGATAGAAAAGGATTTTGGCAGGAGCCACAATTCGGCAGCATGGTTGATGACGCCATTTTGTAGTAAAAAAAAAGTATTCATAATATACAAATTATTTTGTTTTAGAAATACCGGGTTAGACGAATGGCAATGGTCCATTTTTATCCTCATTTGAAAAGGGCCAGATTGGCGCCCATGCGATGCCACTCCACGTGACGTCACAGGGACCTAGTTTCTGTACGAGAAGATAGGAGTTATACGTAGTCTGATGCCTTGTTTCCACTACGAAGGGTCTACAGCGGTTAGGGGATGATGGGTAACCTGACCAGCGTTCCAACGGGAAGTTTGTCCGAATACCCTGCCGGGAACAGAAGTTTGGGGGAGGTAAATAGTTGAGTAACGAAATAGCGTGTGATGAAAATGTAGGTTCAAGTAGCTAGATTGTTGCATTTGATCAACATTTATTTAATGCTGTGGCGAAATTGGATCCGCCTCCGGAACAAATGGAAGAAGAAATGCGACGGAGGAGGAACCTGAGGGCCTATATTATAAATAGGTTACGAAGAAAACCCCGGCATTACATTAGAAGAAGTTGACGGTTTGTTAGCAGTCAGGGGTTTTGGGATGGAGATGTTCCCAAATGACCCGATGCTTTTCAAAAAACATATCGTATTCAGCGGGATACATTTCAAATGCTGTGCAATAGAATAAGGACTAGCATCGTTAAAATAAGTACGCGCACGCGAGAAGCTATTCTCGTCCCTAAAGGATAGCGATTGCACTGTACTACCTCAAGTTTGGGTCAGATCTTGCAGTGGTGGAGGTATTCTGCGATGTCAACATAGGCCGCTTTTATACCCGAGCAGCTAAGTCTGCCCACACCTGTTTGTGGCCTTTAAATGTACCCCGAAACCTCCGTTGGATATTTTCCTCTTCATAAATCGAGAGCAAGATCTCCGTCTCGTCGTCTAAAAAATTCTTTCTCTCAGGATTGGCCATCCCCGCTCTTATTTTAAAAAATGTGTACTCGCAACGTTTTTCCTGCCTTCAATACACGAATATTACAATAGTCCCCTTGCTTCAATAATTGCCTGATCTCGTGGTTGTTAGACGAAATACGTTCGTCAATTGCTCACTAGATCAGGAAACTAGCGTTCCCACCATGGCCCCTGTATAAAGGGGCCATGGTTCCCACTACGATTTCTAACCCGCGTTACCTGCTAACCCGCGTCAGCCAACCCGGGTTACAATTCTGACCGGGGTTGGCGCTAACTGCCGTTTCCACAACGATATGTAACCCGGGTCAGCGCTAACCCGCGTAAGAAGGGCGTAGTGGAAACAAGGCATGAGGTTACCATTGCATGCATGAGGCGCAGAGCTCAGGGAAACATGTCTTAACAATCACTTATTAAAACTGGCTAAGGTCGGAAAGTTTTCCTCGTTTGATAAGTTATTAATAATCCTTATTTAAGTCAAGCGCTACCAGTCAGCAGGGTACTAGGCTAGCCGCTAGCAGCCTGCGTCGTATCAGCGCTAAAGCCTCGCCTCAAGGTCACCTCGCAGGGCGGGAGGGGGAACCAGAAATACGTCACGCGGAGAGACTTCCCGACATTCATACTTAAGCGTCGGGTTTTCGCGCGCTTGAAAATTTTCACTTTTCATTTAATCGCGAAAAATAGATATCGTCATTTAAAAATCTAAAAGCGTGAAATACGTACTCCAGGAGTAATAATCTTTCGATTTAGGCAATAAAAAAATAATAGGAAACCACCCTATTTTGTAAAATCATCTATATTTAATTCAATTACAATCATTGGGTTGGTCAATTAATTTCCAAACATAATTATCTTGATATTCTACCGGCTTGGCTTTGAAACAGTCGTCTGTTTCAGGGGCGCAGCTAAGAATTTAGGGTGAGGGGGGGGGGGTTTAAGCGCAACTAATAATAAAGGGTGTGGGGGTATTGCACACCCGCCAGGGGAAGCGGGATTTGCTAGGGCCTCCTCCAGAAAATTTTTAAGTTTAATGGCTCAAAATGGCGAGTTTTTCGGCTTTCTGAGGGATATTTGATTACTCCTAACACTAATCTATAACAATGTAGTGTTTATGATCTTGGAGTATTGGTCATGATTTAAATTAAATACACAATTGGCCAACGTTTCTGAGATTTATTCTCCTTCCTCAGGGCTCTGTGATAGAAAATTTGTAACGAAAATTTTCTATCACAGAGCCCTGAGGAAGGAGAATAAATCTCAGAAACGTTGGCCAATTGTGTATTTAATTTAAATCATGACCTATACTCCAAGATCATAAACACTACATTGTTGTAATAATAAGGAAGGTCAGGAGAAGAAACTGTATTCACTAATCTATAAGTAATCCAAATCCAATTAAGTAAAATGTTTTCAACTTAAATATTGGATTTTATTCTGGGGGACACAAGGATACCTCGTAATACAAAACGAGCGCAATGATAATGAGACCGAATTAAAAATATTGCATATTTTTTAAGGGTTTGGGGGGGAGGGGGGCACATGCCCCCGTGTCCTCCCGCTAGATCCGCTAATTGCTTTATACCTATTTACCATTTCAATTTGAATATGTTCGGCGCCCGCCGCCATTTTCCGGGACGGATGCCTGCGGAACGACTTCAGGCGAAGTGGAGACTTTCATCTTTTTACTATGGTTAGAAATGTAACCAGTAAATATCTAAAATTTAGAATTCTCTTCACTTATCATTATTTTGCGACTTTCATGTAACGCTGCATCTTATCATTACCTCTTAAGTTTTAATTATGGCTCGATAGCTGAATATCTTGTTTCAATTGGTTTTTGCAGGTTCTTCAAGTATTAAGTTAATAGATGCAACCATATCCTGAGACAATGGTAATGAAATACGTCCTGAGGATCCCATTGAATAGTCCCGAAAGCGCGCGATGCGCATGCGCTGATCAACCTACTTCCCAAGATTGACATGTAAACAGCAAACGTGACGTGTAAGATTTAGAGGTTTAAACCAAGCTCCTCATGAATGTGTTGATGTTTCGTCCGAGTAACGTATCTAATCATTAAGTAATCGAACGGTAGGGGAGTTACGATTGCCGTCTGTTGTATTCGTCTCGTTTAGTCCCGTTGCCGTTAAGAAGTGGATATGCGTTAGCACTTCGTTTGGTTGTTTTTAAATTTTATCATTATGGCTTTGGTAATAGTGCGGTCTTCGTCGGCGAGGTTCTTGAATTTTCCATCTGTTACGTGCGTGTCGAAATCAGCCTCTAGGATTAGCCAAAAGAATTTATTTTTCAAGCAATGCGCCTTCATTAGCGGAAAGGCCCTTCGTGATCAGGACCTGAAAATTCCTGCACCATATCCTTATAAGGAAAAACGTTACCTTGTGTTCAATGCAATTTTCGACAGAACTACTAGACGCCTCAATGAAAATTCAAAGATCATCTCAGTGGAGGGTCCCATAGCAGCTGGAAAGACAGATTTTGCTAAGAAGCTTGCTGAGGACCTCGATTTTTACCATATTCCGGAAGCCACTTTGGATGATCTTTACATTACTCCATATAATTTTGATCTTAGGACGTTGGATCCCCAATTACCAGAAGGCGTCCGCACTTACGACGAGAAAAACTTTTGCCTTGAACCAAGCAATCGTAAGGCTGCAAGTTTTCAGATACAAAAGTATCAGCTACGGTATTTTCGGTATGTTGATGCTCTGGCTCACGTTCTTAACACAGGTAAGTTCTAAAAATTCTTGGCACCTTCGTAAAGTTAAAAGCATATTTTAGAGTAGAGATGAAGCTTAAAAAGGGTACATTTTTTGCTATTTGAATTAAGAAACTTGTTCCAATAAGCCGGTAGTTTGTTCTAATGTCTTTCGTCATTGTTGAGCCTGTGATGTCTTGATACTTAGTCTCCTGTCTTTGTTATGATCAGTTTCCTTTTGAACCTTATCTTTTTGACATGGTTTGATAAATTTTTAAATTTGCCCATCATGAACTGTTTTCAACTCTCAAGATCAGAAGTTTTGTGATTAGAAGAGTATGAGGAGAATGTATGTACTAATAAAATGTCTCTTTGGAGCATGTAAATTTACTTGTCTCTGATGATCACTATAGACATTTTAGTTAGGTATGAGTATGTCATTCCCTGTTTTTTGTGCTCAGACTTTCTCCAAACCCCTGAATATAAGCAACTAGGCCGTACTGATTTCTATCATGCCCTTAGAAACCGTTGTGTATCTAAAGCCCTTTAATTTTTCTGTTGCTTATATTTGGGGAGGTTTATTCTTATTAATCTTATTGCTGCTTATTTTGTAATATTAATGGTGTTATTTATTTTGCGGTCTTTTTGCCTTCCTATTAGATACTTAATACTATGTTAAGGCATCAAAATTGGAAATCAATACGATCTTTTGAAAAATAAAGAAAGGGGGGGGAGGGGTATAATGAACAAAAGGGATTTTTACTGCTAGAAGGGAAGGGCAATAAATTAGAATAAACATCTTAAAAACTATACTAGGAGTCAACTGAGGATAATTTGATGTCAGCTATGTGAAACCAGCAACTTGATGGGAAGGTGAGCCAGATGATCCAGAAGTCATTATTTTCATGCAAAATAATGATAATTCATATTTTTTGAAAAAATTTCTTGAAAACAGCTGCAAGCTAGAATTTTTTCATGGTGCAGAGCTCACTAGCCTCTTTACCTTGCAATAAAAAGCATTGCTGGTGTATTCTAAATGTAACACAAATAGAGGAGAAGCTATCTATTACTATGATACATTTTGCAATTGGAAATTTTCTTCAATTTTCACAATTTAGTGAAGTCGTAATGACTTTTTATACATTTTCATGTGAGCACGATTAATATGTTTAGCAAGGCCATATTAAGGAGGGATGTTGGGATTCGAACCCCCAAAATTTTTGGAATACACGTTCATAATTGTCCCCTCTCAAAATCAACCTGCTGCCTCCCTCCCGAAGTTGCTCCCGGCCACAGCATTGACATTTCGTAAGTAAATGGAGGAAAAATGTATCGAATCAATTCCTTGCCTCAATATTTTACCTACTGGCTCCATTATATCAGATTTATGAGCAAATAAGAAAACAGTGCTGATTTCTGTGATGAATAAGATTATTTTTCTTCCACCTTGCCTGTGTCAAATTGATGTATACTAGTTATCCTATTAGTCCCATTTCTTGTGGTTGGACTGTGATAGATACAGAGTGCATGCGTAAATACAATGGTAATCACGTTCATAAATCATATCAAGGAAGAAATAGTATTAATAGTATAGAAGTAAAGTGGTTGTATAACTTCCTGAGTAAGCAAAAAGGTATTCTTCAAGCTCTTATATTCATTATAAAAGCAAATGACCTTTGTTCGTATATTAGCAAATGACCTTTGTTCCCATATTAAAAGCGAAATATGCTTTTTCTGTCGGTCGTGAGTGTTTAGCTAAATAAGTGAACACACTGACCTCTCATCAGATCTAAACAATATTCAAGCCGTGGGGACTAGAATGAAACGATAGAGCAAGTTATGCGGATAATATATGCTGTGCCCTAAAATTTTTCATCTCCTTTTAAGTTCTGAAATACTGGATGTGTGGATACAGGTCAGTCAATTATGTGATGTCAGATGTCTCTCTCTGAAGTGATTAATTGCATCCACTATGAAACTGTCAGAAGTTATGCTTGTTCAACTTAAACCTCTGAGCGATATATAAGTGATTAGCATTGAATTATAAGCACTTAAAATTGAAATTTGTTGAGCCAGGAATAACGGGATTTTACCACTACGTCATAGTTTTCCTACAAAAAACACATCTCATAGCTAATTTGCACATTCAGGAGGTTCATATATTTGAGTGAAAGGGAATCTTGTTCGGTATTTTCCACAAAACACTGATGCATACTTATGAAAGCTATTTCCATTAAATTTAGTTTTATTGTGATGTAGTAATTTGAAAAATGCACAACTATGCTAGGTATGTTGGTTGTATTAAGTCTTTTATTTCAATTTTCTAGGTCAAGGTGTTGTAATTGAAAGAAGTCCCTATAGTGATTATGTTTTTGCCGAGGCCATGTTTAGTAGTGGCTTTATCAGTGCACGAGGTGAGTGATTGACAAGGATGCAGTTGGCTGTGGTGTTATTTTGGTGATTTTAATTGCCAACCTCCATTTGCAGCACGCCGTGCGTATTATGAAGTGAAACAGAACACCATTCAAGAACTAATGAAGCCCCATCTGGTGATATACCTGGATGTTCCAGTGAATGCTGTTAAGGAGAACATTAAGAAAAGGAACCATTCTCACGAAGTTCAGTCCAAAGCACTCTCGGACGAATATCTCCGAAAAATGGAGTCAGTGTACAAAACCAACTTCCTCAAAGAAATTAGGTTTGTTTGTTTTTTAAATAAAGTAGTGGTATGTAATTGAATTTGATGGAAGTGCTACTATAGCGCCTATTTTTAAGCCATAGATTATACCTCTAATACTTTAGTGGGTATGCTATTTGTTCCTGAAGCCTAACGCTGCCTGGTGAGAATCGGTGAGTAATGTGCACCCCATTTTCCCATCCATGCGTACGTCCTCTTATGTCCTATTAGCTGTTTGTAATACATTTTCTATTCTGCTTATTACTGATCTATCTCCCTGCAGAACAAGAAAGGTACTGTTTTTTATCATATTTCATCATTCACCATTCTGGAAAATTAGAAGTTAAGAGTCATAAAACTTCTGAAGTCTTCTTATTGTTAATTGCTGAGCATCTGCATCTTTTATCTCTTGATTATTATAGTTTTATTGTTGCTGAGATTTTTTTGTGTACCAAGGCATTAAAAAGTCTTGCATCAAATCCCCCCTGCATCTCGAGGCAAAAATTTCTGTGACAACAGGCGACTGAGATAGAAATTCCCGACATGGAATACCTCTGCTCCACTACCAAGTCTTTCACCAGATAATTGTCTGTTGTATTTTTTTGTGTGCTTTTTGTTGATGAATCAATCTGCCTTCTTCATCCTCAGTAGCATCTAGTTCTGTGCTATACTACTCATATTGTTCTGATTCATCTTTTACTTTGTGGTATATTTGCCGATGACAGGGTTTATCGCCTGCTGTCTTTTGCAATTTTTAACCCCAGAAGAGTCTTTTTGACTTGGAAATTAAAATCTGCTAGGGAAAGTGTGCTGTTTTATTAGTATTTAGGACTCGTTGTCTTCTATGACCAATCCCTTCGGTAAACTTCTGAAAATTCTCAGGCTACTCATTTGGTTGTCAATGAAGAATGTATTTCTTTGTGAAATATTCTAACCAATCCTAATTAACTGCAAATTCTTTAAACTCGCTGTATTTGCCATTTTTTGGTCTGTCACGTGGATTATTCACTGATTACAGGTGTGCTCAATGGACCTAAGCACTGAGCTTGAACATCAAATATTTTATGCCTTCTGTGTCTTTTTCAACTCATCTCATTACTATTTCTTAGAATTTTCTACACTTGCAAACTTGCCTCCATAGATGATGATAAATCCCTGCGCTGGCGATTAGGGGATTGGTGCCACAATGATCATGAATGAATTTTCTGCCTTATTTACTTGTTAGTTCTGGCTTCCTTCTCCATCACAATGGATAATTTACTCTTCAGTGTAATGCCATCCTTAGATTTTCTCTGCGATGCTAATACTTTCTGAACTAACTCTTCCTAGTTTTGACTTAATTGGCATAATAGCTATTCATTTAACGTCTCTCTATTGCATAGCCATTAAGTAGATTGGACTGAAATATTGCGTGATAGCTCTAACAAGCAGGGTAATCGACATTCACACCACTTGCATTTACTCTCATCAGTATATGGTAATTTCTGTATGGTTTGGTTTGCTGGTAGAGTGTGGCTGGCTGCAATCTGCTTCCTCATCAATTTCAAATGAGCCTTGAAGAATGAGCAGAACCTAGAATAGTCTTGAAGAAAGGTTGGGAAAAGTATATGATGGCAGTGTTACGGTTTAATTTACGATGTATGAGATGCTGAAGTCTGGCCTATTTATAGTGTGTATCTTAAATTGTGACCTAAACTAAAATTAAAGCAGTTGAGACATGATTTCTCTGTGCTTTCAGTTTATTAATGGTTGTATTTACCCCATTTTGCATTATTCCATTCTAAAAGACTAAAAGTTCGTCAACCTTTTCTATTGATCTCATCACTTTTTGTGGTGCTCTTACTTGCGTACTATGCTACTTGGCATAGTCAATTCTTTTTTCAATGCTTTATCTGCCATATCCTGTCACTTTCATTTCTTGCTACTGTTCTGTATTTGACCTCTTGATTTGATGTGAGGAGCGGAGTTGATAGGTTAGTTGGTGACTCATGGTTCTTCTTTGTCCTACGTAGTGAGCATGCTGAGTTGCTGGTGTATGACTGGAGCCGAGGGGGAGATGTGGAAGTGGTTGTGGAGGACATTGAACGAATCGACTTTGAGAGATTTGATAAGTACGACAAGAAGATGAAGGATTGGCGCATTGTCAAGGAGTGGGACTGGGCCGATCGCCGTGCCCTGTAATTATTTTCTTCTCATTTTAATTCAAGTGCAAATGGATAAACCCCCGTATAATGAACCACCTCGTAGAAAAATTAATGGCAACCTCATTTGGAAACCTTTTAAAAAAATAATGCCTCCGGAGAATTCAATAAGCAAAATTTACTGATTTGTCTTATCTGGACAGTAGTAAAAGTTTATTTTGATTTAAAGTTACTGTTTGCAGTTGAAATATAGTTGAAAGACATCATAATGTAAATGAAACAGATGTCAACTTTCCATAAATTGTGCTAGTGTATGTGTTAATGTTGTGAAAGTCAAAGCACATAGTACACCAGTAAAAAAATTTTTAGAACATTGTCAATGTTTGTATTTATCTGGAAATTCTATCTAAAACTGAAATGCCTACAAAAAATTTGATAATTTTGGGTCTATGATCAAATAAGTTATGGCTTATCTTACGGACAGTCAATTTGATTAGGTATGTGGAGGTCCCCCTTTAATGCAATCATACTAGCTGTTGGCCAAGAACTGGTAGCTCGTAGGTAGAACCAGCCACAGGAACTCTCCTATCTCTAAATTTTTCATTGCTAAGATTTGAATTAGAAATAAATTTACCAATGTGAATTTTCTGTGGCAATTGACAATGCAAATGTCAATACTCCATCATAGAGATAGCCTGTATTGATGCCACCAAGGTATCAATCAAGCTGCAATGGAAGTTCATTTTAGTGAGTGCAGCACATAGTGAGAATTACGATGTAGCAAGTAATTGGCGGTATATCGTCAGAAGGCCCATCACAAGTGTGTAAAAAAATATGGATATGGTGATGCCAAGAAGTTCCTGTCACGCTGCGTGATAGATTGATATTTCGAGGCATATCTCTTTAGAGCGGTGCATATTTATTTAACCTGAAAATATGGGGTCTTCCAATTTACTGGTGATAGCGGAAATAATAACTCCAAAAACTGGTGTAGGGAGTAAATATTGCTCACCAGGCTGGTCAGCACCAAATTGGGATGATTGTTGCTGCGTTAAAGCTATGCAGAGATCCTGCACCAAATAATGTTTTCTAGCAGTATTGTTCGTCAACTGCAAGTTAGAATGTAATATGTGCCACGTCTATATTATAAATAGTCCGAGTGTCACCTTAGTATCGACAACCTGACTAAACCATGACTCAGACCCCAAACCTCCTCATTGGTGTAACTGCCACAACATTAAAAGTTTAATTTCCTGTTAAAATTTTAGTTATAATGTCACTGTTTGATATACAGGAGTTTAGCTTAAAATCATCTATGATATTGCCAATCAAAACCCTCTACTTTCCTTCACAAGGGCATTGTTTTTTGTTTCAGAATATCGTTTTGGAAACAAGCACCAAGTATTGTTTTGCAGTATTTAATTTGCTAAATTATGCACAGATATGCAAGTGCAGATATTATTCTTCTGTGAAAAAACACCAATACATGCGGCTATTACAGGATAATATGCGAATGGAGGGGTTTCATCATTCAGATATAACGAGAACCTAATATAATTAGTGATTTTCCGGAGATTAACTTGAGGTTAACGAAGGTTAAACCGAGCTTATTTGTATTGTACCATCATAAACGAAAGGGCTAGGTCATTATGGTGCAAAAAGTCTTATCAGCTATTTCCTAAGAATATTTTTTCTGTGGAATATTTGAAAACCTTTTGGCTGAGAGGATGTCAGTACAACTGTGGAGGTACATGTGTGTGGAATGTCTCTTCAATCATGCATATTTCTCCCTCCCCACAGGTACACAAATAATAAGAGCTTCCTTATGACATACTTCAATGTGCCCGTGTTTGATGTGCCTGAGCTGCTTGTTGAAGCTGAGGACTTAAAAGCCCTGGAAGACCTAAAAAATAAGGTGAGTGCTCACAGTGGTTTGTCTCAATTGTGCATGTGTGCCTGCCTTGATTAATGTTATCTTGCAAAGCATAATGAAGGTTATGTATGGTCTATTTTAAAAGTCAGTCCATTCGGCCAGTGCGAGTAACTGCGTTTTCTGCTGAGCTTGAACTTCGGGTATTGCCTGTGCCTTGAAAGGGCCAGTTTGACTTACTCTCACCATCCGCAAATGTGTTACAGAGTTATTCGTTACTATTCCTAAATTCTTCGCAACTTCCCCCACTCCCGGTGCTAGAACACAAGGCAAAGCATAAGTTCTCAGTCAAGCGATTCTCACCATGATAGCACTCTCTGTTAAATGGTCTGAGTAGTCTGGCTTGTACTCAATAATACCGAGACATATCTGTGTCGCAATGCACATATAAGGAAGAAACGAAAATCCAAATTTACGCCTGAAAGAGTATTCTGAAAGTTGCCTGAAAGTTGAAAATAACCTTCTAGATTACGCCTTCAACACATTATTACCAAACACTGTCAATGTGTATTTTATCGTTACCATGACCTGAAAGGCCCGTTTCACTATATTCGCCTGCTTTGTAGCCTGTTCATCTTCAAAATTCCCCTCTTTTATGTTTTTTATCTCTGTAGTGTAGTGATGAATTCGTATTCATCAAAAGGTATTAATCGATGCAGAAAATCCTTAGGATGGCGAAGGAAAAGTGCCAAATCAGCCTCTTGAGTTGACCACACGATAGCGTTTATTCCCCACTGTGAGGGAAAGTGGCAGCAATCTTGACAAGATTATTTTCACACCCAATTTTTCATGCAAAATTAAAGCAATTTTACATGGGGATATACCTGAGGCCTTTTCTATAGGCACTTTGATTTGTCTATCATTTACAACCATGTCATTAATTTTGTCTATCATTTCAGCGGTAGACACTTACACAGGTAATCCGAAACAATGTTCATATTTTTGGATGTAAGATCTAGTTAAAATTCATAAACCCATTTGAAAATAGTTGCAAACATAAAAGCAAATATCCCACGAACTTTATGCAACTCAGCTGTGATTTCCTTCAATGTTAACTCCTTGAAAAACGAGTGGTTGATCAGTTGCGAAACTCCCTTTTATCCATTTTTATAAACAAATGGAAGTTGTTCACCACAATCGGTAACAACAATGAAACTATGGGAAGGATACAGCTGAGAAATTTAACAGGTGACTAGTCACGAGTGCTTACTTTCTGGTTAATTTTTGATACTATGAGAGCACTTACTGAGAGATTTTAGGGACTAATGGAACGACCCCCTTAAGTTCAAGTGGTGAGGGGTGCAGGGCGGGTGATTTGTAAAATCTTTCATGTAATCCAGCATTATCAGGATACCTTTAATAATAATCAAATATACTCCCTTATTCATTTCAGAAGAGCAGGTAAAATATGTTTTTCCATGGCCATCATTAATTATTGACTCACAATCATAATCCCACGCTGTTACCCATCATTTTGCTTGCACTATTTAAAAAAAACTGGACATTTCTAAAGTACGAGTATTCCCCAGAAAGAGAAGTACAACTCTTCGTACGATGCTTTGTGGTCTAATAGCCTGCCATTTAACCCTTTCGCTAGGAACAACGAGTATATGCAGCAGGATGTTTCTTGATCCGGGAGACAAAAGCAGCAAATTTTTGTCAGAGATTTTCCTATGCAGGCAAACAAAAGCCGAAAATATACGCTACCTTGCTCTCCCCCTTTTATGATGGACAGGGGTTTGCAAAGTCTTAGTTTTGGGACCGAACAAAGCAGGACTTAGGCTGCACATTCAAAATTCGGGAGCAGGCACCCGGACCCCTCCTCTTATATTACCCCTCTTTGTGGTAAGGGACCGCAGCCGTACAAATGTATCCAAAACATTTGGATTACTGCTGGATAATGTTAACTGATGTGTTAATAGAAGTACCAGTGCGTAAGATCTTGTGGGCAACTAAGAATTGAATTCTTTGTCTTTTGAGCAGCGTTGGCAATTTTTAAACGAAATTCTACCATAAATATTAACTTATATGTATCTCAATTTCAGTATAAACATCAACATGGAAATTGTTGCTGCATTAAATGCGTTAATATTGATGGTAGAGCTATGTTAAAAATTTGACAATTCTCAGAATAGTACGAGGAATTTAATTTGAAGTTTGCAATTTACGTACAAGCAACAATCATCCATATAGCTAATTCATACAAACAAAGCATGTTTGACCACAAACCAATGCCGCTGGTAGGGTCAGAAAATGTTAATTGCAGGGTCATAAAAGCTCTGATCCACAGTATTTAACTTTTCTGTGATGAGTGGTTTGAACTTCTTATGAAAAGTCTTTGGAAAATTCTTGCTAATTGTAAATGTCTCTGGCTATGCTAAATATTTCCCTTTAAAAGAGCCAATTGATAAGTTTTCAGAATTAAGTAAATGTTGTGTATTTTTTTGTTTTAACATGGTATGCAAAAATTTAACGTCTGTAATGATTGGTGGTGCTGCTTGTGTTAAGCAGCATGGTAAAACAATACATGGGCATGTTCTTACCAGATGGGTAAGTTGGCGTGGGCTGACTGCAGAGAAGAGCTTGCCTATTAGGGCTTACGAAAATTTCTCTGAAATTGGACTGATTAGCCCAATTAATAGTTATTACATATTGCCTTTTCCTGCCATTTTTCTGATCATTCCTAACCATATTAGCCTGAGTGACGCAAATGAAAGTGAAATATTACTGCTTAATAGATATGAATTCTTAAGCTGGTGTCCCATGGTCAAATTTGCATCATAATATTTGGACCAACAAGTTTGATGCAAAGGCATTTGGTCCAAAAATTTGTATGCAGCTGGATGGGGTCTCCCACGGTGCATCTCATTTGGACCAAAAGATGGAAAACAAACTGTGATAGATCACGGGTCTATACAATAATATCGTGGAAGTTCTGCGGCGCGCGTTCGCGATAAAGGTATCTAAATACTGGGGATGGATTGACCTCAGTGCAGAGCACAGCACAAGATAGAAACGACCTCTTACAAAATGATCGGGTTTACACATTTATTTGCAAAAATTGACCGTACAAAAAAAACAAAAATCAGAGAAATACCCTTTCCTAGTTCTAATGAGGGATGAATGATTTGCTTTTGTGATGAAACATAAATGAAAAATAAATGAATCAAAAGACGAAGAACACTACCCCACCAAAATTACTTAATTCTAATACAAGAAATAATAGGATGAATGGATGAATGATGAATTTACAAATGCCAAAGAATGTACAGGCTCCTCGTCCAGTTCTGCGAAATGTCCAGCACTATCGCTTTGAATATGCAAACCTCGTGGACGGGAGATTAGTGATACAACTTTTCTCTTTGAATGTTGAAAAAGCTTGGCAAAGGGTTGCGTGATATCGTTCCACAAATCACTAATTTCGAGTGAACAGCACTCGGGGTCTCTTCTTGAGGAATTATGTTGGATCGAGCAGGGAGAGTGGATAATGCACTATCCGGGGAGATGGGTTGGAGTATTTTACCGCATCAATGGTGTGGTTCTCTGTCGAATCACCGTCTCGGCTGGTTGAGCCCAACAGGCTACTCTCCGCCTGCGGCTTCGAAGCACAGCGGGTGGTTCCCACGTTGAGTCGTGAACTCCGACTGACTCCTTATCTCCCGTTGACTCTCGTTCTCTTGTGCGCTGGCCTTATCTCGGCTCGGAAGGTCTCTCTGCTTCCGCGCACTTCCAAACACAAATGTCCTCCCGTCTCCTCGTGAACACCCGTTATATAGCGGCGTTCACGTGACATAACAAAAAAAATGACACTCGAAAAACCCTTGTACTTGATGGGGACGCCGCTCTAACAGTGCTGTGCCCGCTAAATTTAAATGAGCGATGGCTCACACCTGGGATTGGCCGCGATGAAATCATTGAAAAAAAACGACGGTGCTAGTCGTACCGTCACATCGCCCCCCAGCACGAACGAATTTTTCCTTTTTCTTGCTGGGTGAAAGATGAATGCAAGAAAAATGAAAAATGAGTTCGAGCTCATGCACGAAAAAAAAAAAAAAATCAAGAAACAATTTTACTTTAGTGATTCCTTATCCCCTATAAGGAACCAAGGAAAATGCATTGTAAATGCCTAATTCGGATCCATCCTCCCTTGACAACAAGTAAGCATTAGGACCAACCTTCTTTGAAATATTGTATGGACCAGTAAACAAATGAAAGAACTTGTGAAATAATCCAAGTCTGGTGTCGGACACCCGCGGAGTTCGTAACAGCACGGAGTCTCCGATTTGGAAATTAGAATGCACCACTTTTTGACATTCCCTCCTCCTACGGGCAGACCCCCTTAAATTCTCAGCAGCGAAACGGATGATAGTTTCCTTGCCTACTACGGCGTCCTCCGGACATGTCAACCCATCGGGAAAACGATTTGGTGGTTTTCGACCGAAATGAGCCTCAATAGGAGTCATTTGTGTTGACTCATGCCTTACTTCATTGAACCACTTATTCACAAAAGGCAGAACCTTTACCCAAGCCCGATGTTCACCACCGCAATAAACCCTGAAGACGCGAGACAGTTCCTTCATAATTCTCTCGCTCGGGTTTGATTGGGGATGTCGAATGGATGAGTAAATGATTTTTATTCCTAATCCACCTAACTCATCCTTCCATCTTTCGCTTGTGAACATGGTTCCATGATCCGATAAAATTGCCTTGGGTATCCCGCATAACTGAAAATATTCTTTTCTTAAACAAATTAAACAATTCTTAGCCTTTGTTTTAATCAGAGGATAAACTTGGACGAATTTAGAAAATACGTCCACACACACAAAAACATATCGAAAGCCCCCCTTCGACTTCGGCAAGGCTCCATAAATGTCTACGGCGAGGAGTTCGCCGGGTTTGTTTGGAATAATGTTGGCCATTGGGCCTTGGAAATTTTTTGATGGATACTTGGTTTTTTGGCAGACGTCACATCTAGAAACAAGTTTCCTAATCTCTCGGTCCATATTAGGCCAATAATACCTGGTTTTTATCACGGCAGCAGTCTTAGTACCGCCGAAGTGAGCATAATTTTGATGTGCAAAAGTAATAACACGCTCTCTGACCTCACGGGGCAACCACACTCGGTAACGAACAGCGTTGTTGGGAGAAGAAATTTTCTTAAATAAAATCCCACCTCTAAATGCCGCAGAATCTACCAATTTTCGAAAGCGATTGCGCCGTGCGTCGTTAGGTAACGCGATCCCTCGAAAAAAATTCACAATAGGGCGCAAGTCGCGATCATCAAATTGCATTTGTGCGAGGTTCTTGAATTCATCCTTGGGGAAGGGTGCCAACTGAAGGTCGATTTCAGCTACGAGGTAATGTCCAGATGGCTGCTCTACCAATTTCGGATGCCTAATAGAAAACCGGCTTAACCAATCTGCTACAACATTTTTCTCTCCCGGACAAAATTCAACAGTGAAAGAATATTCCTGTATCAAAAGCGCCCATCGCGTAAGTCTACAATTATTGAAGTGGCACTTATTAAGAAATGATAGGGCTTTGTGATCGGTTAAGATAACAAATTCTCTTCCCAACAAAATCGTTCTAAACTTCGTTAAAGTCCACACGATCGCAAGGGCTTCCTTCTCGGTCGTTGAGTACGCAACCTCGGGGCCTTTCAGAGACCGACTCGCAAACGAAAGAACCCGTTCGCAGCCATCTTCATCCTTTTGGAATATAACAGCCCCTAGTCCTAGGTCGCTACTATCTGTCTGAACAAAAATCTTTTTAGAAAAATCAGGGAAGCCTAGCATGACGGAATCTAAAAAACATTGCTTTATGTTTTTGAATGCTTTGTCTTGCGCCTCCTCCCATTTCCACGGAGTGCCCTTTTTTAGCAATCGCAGTAAAGGTAAAGTCAAAAATGAATATTTTTGCACAAACTTCGCATAAAAATTGCAGAGGCCCAGAAACGCCCTCAGCTGTTTTACATTAACGGGAGGTGGAGCGGTTTCAATGGCCGATATTTTCTCCGGACTTGGCCGGACGCCTTTTTCGGACAGTATGTGTCCCAAAAATTTTATTTCCTTACAACAAAATTGTGATTTAGATAAATTCATTGACACGTTCGCTTTCAAAAGTGTCTCAAAAAGCAAACTTAATTGCGTAAGATGCTCAGGAAAGGTGGAAGAAGCGACAAGTATGTCGTCAACGTAAACAGTTAAACATTTTTTTAGTTCGGGGCCTAGAATGTCATCAAGACACCGTATCAACGCGGCACCACTATTCTTAAGTCCAAATGCCACGCGTTGAAATACATAACTGCAAGAATTGAATAAAAACCCTGTATACTTCCGATCCTCCGGATGCAGCTCAATTTGCCAGTATGACGCGGTAAAATCAATGCTTGAAAAATATTTGGCACCATAAAAATTCAACAAAATATCGTCTATCCTGGGGGGAACATCATTCTCAGGAATAGTGATACTGTTTAATCGCCTAGCATCTAAACACAGACGTATTCCACCGTCTTTTTTTTTAACCACCAGCAATGGGTTAATATACGCGGTTTTTTCTTTCTTAATGATACCTTGGGTAAGCATTTCCTCGATTTTTTCCTGCACTAGGTGTTTATATGCTATAGGAATCGGGTAGGCTTTTTGAACGAAGGGCCGGTTGTCTGAGAGCTTGATCCGATGGCGGACACCTTTTATTAAGGTCGGAGTAGAAGAAAATAGCGTGGTGTACTTAGCTAGCAGCTTACGCAATTCATCTCTTTCGTCGCCGCTTAGCTGACTAGACCTGCAAACCGCCTCCTCTATGTCCTCCTCATCTACTTGATTCCCCATGGCCAATACTTTAGCGATATTATGTTCCCTGTAAATCTTAATGGGAAAATCTATCACCGCAGAACCTGAACCCCTCACTTTTACTAATTTTTCGCCGAAATCAATAAGAACCTTATTGTCTGCTAAAAAATCCATTCCCAGAATTAGAGGTTTTATGAGATTTTTTTATCACAAGACACACTACTTCAAATTCAATCCCTCGCATTTGGAGTTGTATCAAAACCTGCCGGGTAATTGGTGGGGACTTGCGGCTATCCGCACACACGATCCTTGATCGATTAAGGGGAAAAGATGGGATCACTTCTTTTACTTCTAATTCTTTCAAAAATCTATCTGATACCGCGGAAATCTCACTACCGGTATCCAACAAAGCTTCCCCTTGCACACCATTAACCCAACACTCAACAACGGGACATACCCGCCTTTCATAGTACGTGCTGCCTTGCACACCGCTCTCAAAACTTTCACCTACCAATTCACACGTGGATATAATCTTACCCACTACCCTCTCTCCATCTGTCTCGGCTGGGGACTGGAGGTGAGTCACACCAGCCGACGCGAGTTTAACGCGAAGTCTTGACCTTCTACTCGAGGTGCGCTGGGAGGAGGCGGACTGGGGGATTTCTCCTTGTGTCGCTCCTTCCCAACCTTGCGTCCTCGCTCAAACGTGACGGAATTTATACGATAACCCTTATCAGCTGCTCGCGGCCTCGTATTTTCGGAACCTTGCAATGCACCTGGATGGAACGAATTTTGAGTAGCCAGCGTGCCTGTCTGATAAGACTGGTCATACAATCCTAGTAATACAATCAGTCGTTCAACCGTTAAATGATCAATTGACTTTAACATATTCTGAATCTGAATGGAAAACTGTCTAATTAGGACCTGAATAATTTCTTCTTCACTCATCGGTGGGGAACACAATCGCGCTTGCGCCACTTTTTCAATCGCAAACTGTTTCATCGTGTTCGACTTTCCCCGCACATACCTGTCTGTAATGATTTGCATGCGGAAATTATACTGGGTGTCAGTATCCCAAAAGTTAGCCAAAAATTTTTCCTTAAATTCCGCAAGTGTTGACGGAACTGGCCATAGCGAGTTACTCCATATCTTGGCATCACCGCTCAACATTTGAAAAAACACTTGTGGTTGCAACGCCTCTGGCACAGAGACTATGGAAAAATAATTATTAACTTCCTTTAGGAAGGCAATAGGGTGCTCGTTGCTAAGGGCAGAAAAGGTGGGTTTTGTGAGAGAGTGGGTTGATACGGCCGCTGATTGTGTGGTCGTGCCCTTATCTTTTAAAGCGGTCACTTCAGACTCAAGGGAGTTGATTCTAACGTCGCAGTGTACTTTCACTTCCTTCTGCGTCGCGATCACTGCATCGTAAGCCTGTTCCAACGCACTGGTGCGAACCTTTACATCGCCAATCTCCGCACTTACCATTCCTCTACATTCTTCGCGAACGGCCCTTCCTATCGTTTTTACACCGTCTGCACACCGAGTTTCTACCTCATTAATTTTCCTTTTTACTTGGGAAATCTCCTGCGAAAAACCTTCGTTCCACCTATTCATCTCAGCTTTGATTTCCAGAAACATGGCTTCATTACTTTCCTTACTCTCACGTATCTCCTGTCGCATGGTATCATTACATTTATCAATACCCTTTTTCATCTCTTGACGCGTGATTTCATGACTCTCATTACATTTATCAATACCTTTTTTCATCTCCTGACGCATTGAATGCATTAAGGAAAGGAGGGTATTAAGCGGGTCTTCACGGGACTCCGTTTGACTGACATTGAGACTACCGGGTTCGCCGGGTTGCACGGATAAAGATCCAACCTCCTTCCTTTCGGGGGTCTCTAACACCATACCCGCTAGTCCGAGCGCCAACCCATCGGTATCTGAATGAACGCTCTGGTCGTCCGTATCGACCTCGTCATCCTTTTTCTCCCGATACTGTCTAAACGCTGCCATCTGATCCTCCTTGTCTGCCATTATTTAAATTTAACTTGCAAAACCCAATGATACGGAATCTGAAAATTTTGATTTGACGTAACCCTTTTGACAAAATGAATCGCGTATTCATACGAAATATGACCGCGCGTTCGTGGACGTCAATTGCGACCATTGGTCATTAAATTCAATCTCAAAAAAGTGGTGCTGACTGAAGGTCACTTTCAACTGAAAGGAATTTTCCATGCCAGTACGAACTATTCGAGCGGCCCCGCACGTTGGTGCGCCAATTGTGATAGATCACGGGTCTATACAATAATATCGTGGAAGTTCTGCGGCGCGCGTTCGCGATAAAGGTATCTAAATACTGGGGATGGATTGACCTCAGTGCAGAGCACAGCACAAGATAGAAACGACCTCTTACAAAATGATCGGGTTTACACATTTATTTGCAAAAATTGACCGTACAAAAAAAACAAAAATCAGAGAAATACCCTTTCCTAGTTCTAATGAGGGATGAATGATTTGCTTTTGTGATGAAACATAAATGAAAAATAAATGAATCAAAAGACGAAGAACACTACCCCACCAAAATTACTTAATTCTAATACAAGAAATAATAGGATGAATGGATGAATGATGAATTTACAAATGCCAAAGAATGTACAGGCTCCTCGTCCAGTTCTGCGAAATGTCCAGCACTATCGCTTTGAATATGCAAACCTCGTGGACGGGAGATTAGTGATACAACTTTTCTCTTTGAATGTTGAAAAAGCTTGGCAAAGGGTTGCGTGATATCGTTCCACAAATCACTAATTTCGAGTGAACAGCACTCGGGGTCTCTTCTTGAGGAATTATGTTGGATCGAGCAGGGAGAGTGGATAATGCACTATCCGGGGAGATGGGTTGGAGTATTTTACCGCATCAATGGTGTGGTTCTCTGTCGAATCACCGTCTCGGCTGGTTGAGCCCAACAGGCTACTCTCCGCCTGCGGCTTCGAAGCACAGCGGGTGGTTCCCACGTTGAGTCGTGAACTCCGACTGACTCCTTATCTCCCGTTGACTCTCGTTCTCTTGTGCGCTGGCCTTATCTCGGCTCGGAAGGTCTCTCTGCTTCCGCGCACTTCCAAACACAAATGTCCTCCCGTCTCCTCGTGAACACCCGTTATATAGCGGCGTTCACGTGACATAACAAAAAAAATGACACTCGAAAAACCCTTGTACTTGATGGGGACGCCGCTCTAACAGTGCTGTGCCCGCTAAATTTAAATGAGCGATGGCTCACACCTGGGATTGGCCGCGATGAAATCATTGAAAAAAAACGACGGTGCTAGTCGTACCGTCACAAAACGAAAGACGATATTTATGTAAACTAATATGTAAGCTGGAAAGAAGGATTCCGCAGAGTGGTGTCGATGATTGGCTGCTTTCAGGTTCTCTCCCACGACTGTTCATCTCAGGCGATGACATGTTTTGCAAACATTGCAGTTTGCTTCTTCATGTCCGAAGTGTAAATGCAGTTGGTGATTTCCTTATATACCTTTCCTTCAGCCAGGGGCCGGTTCGTTTTGGTGCGCTTTCTTGTTTTCGCTGAAAACTCGTTTCCAACAGCTGGGCAGTGTGTAGCCATCTTCTCTATTGAAATTATTTGGTTTTTTCTTTCTTTATTATCCGAGACTCATCAGAGAAGCCATCGAAATGAAGATAAACCGAAAAATTTCTATAGAGAAGATGGCTATAGACTTCCCAGCTGTTGGAAACGTGTTTTCAGCGAAAACAAGAAATCACACAAAAACGAACCAGACCCTGGCTGAAGGAAAGGTATATAAGGAAATCATCAACTGCATCCTACACTTCGGACCTGAAGAAGCAAACTGCAACGTTTGCAAAATATGGCGTCGCCTGAGATGAACAGATGCGGGAGAGAACCTGAAAGCAACCAATCAATTTTTAAGCTTGTAAAGTGGATAATTCTTGTCTTTTTTAGCAGTCGAAATTGTCTGAGCAGGCCTCTTGAACATTAAAGAGGCGAAAAAAAGAAAACAGAGTTGGCCTTGGCCAAGAAAGTGGATGTGAAAGCATTGGAATAGGCGTGCTAACTATGTTGGAGAAGGAGTTGGTTTGCGATGTTCCCGTAAATTATCAACATTAATTGACGATGAATGAAGATATTTTCATACCCCTTATCAGCAGGGTTGAGGGCAGAATAAAATGCCGGGATATATATGTGAGGCAGTTAATTCCCACTAGGAAAATTTTATTAATACATGCTGGGCATTGTTGTTGAGATGATGTTATGAATGGTGCTGTAAACGTGCATTGAATTCACATTTTTTTTCTTCTAATCGAGCAGTTGCTAAAATATAGTCCTTATCCTATAATCATAGTGATTGAAATGGGCAGCTGAAGTGTTGCACAGGTATATAGTCATTTCTCCAGTTGCTCGCTTGCTCTGAATCGCATGCCCTCCACAAAGCTAATCTGTAGAATTCGGCCTCGATACCTTAAGTAAATCTTTAATTCTTTCCAATACACCCCTCCTTGTATTGCGATTCTAATAGATCGCTTCCTCTTATTTCACATGAACTCATTATTACGGATTTCCTAGTTGAGAGTTTCTATCACCTCTTGAGACCAATTTTTGCTAATTTTTACTTTTAGGGTCACACCAGGCGATGAAATAGACAATCATGAACGTAGATATATTTTTGAAATAATGTTTTGTGAGTTTACTTTGTGGCATGGTGACATTAGATTCAAAACTAAACCTTTTAGTATTCTATACAGTATTTATGAAAAAAACTCAACCGGTTTCGACCTTTTCAGGTCATTACCAAGAGGTGAAAGAATATGATAATGACCTGAAAAGGTCGAATCCGGTTGGGTTTTTAATGCATACTGTGAGGAATACAACAAAGTTATTTTTGTATCCATAATATTTATATGTATTAATTATAATGCTCATGCAGACGATAAATAAGTAGAGATGTGCGAATAGTATCCGCGAATACTCGAATACCAGAAAGTATTCGATATTCGAGATCTCGAATAGTTATGCCAAAGGTACCGTCTCGAATACCTCGAATACTTTGAATTTCGCGTCATACGCTTTCGCTCGCACGTCATTGGTAGTTGACTCAGAAAAATGAGAACTCTAGTCGTTTAGTGCATGCAGCGCCGTTTTAGGCAAGCTGATGAATTATATCAAATTCGCGGTTTAGAGCGGTGAAAAGAGTTCGACATGGGGAACCAAATTGATAGGGTGAAAAAATCCGAGAATCCCAGGTGTCCCCCGTCAGGAGTAACTCAGTGCCGTGGGATAGCAACATAGGCGCATTTCCCGCGATCCGCTACTCCCTCCATTCAGCATTCACCCCACCCAATCTGACGATTTCCTCTTCTCCGAAATCAAACAAAAGGTCCCAGCTAGTGCAGGGATCGTACTACGAAGACTTTAGCCTCGAAAAAATATATAAAGTCACCGGAAAATAATAGAATCGCGTTTCACCCTTCACTCTTTCTCCCCCACTGACTATTTTCCCGCATTCATCTTTTGATAAAAATAAGACGAGGTGTTTACCATGTGTCCTTTGTGGCTAATAACGACAGGCACTTATTTTGAATCTTCCCCAGGAGATGAAACTACCACAGGGAGGAACTCAGTGCCGTGGGATAGTGACATTGCGGCATTTCCCACGATCTGCTATCTCCCTCCCTTCAGCATTCGCCTCACCCACTCTGACGATTTCCTCTTCTTCGATATCAGACAAAAGATCCGACCTCGCGCAGGGATCGTATTACGAAGACCTTAGCTTCGAAAAAAGTATCAAGTTACGCGAGAAAAATAAAAACGTGTCTCGCACCCACCCCCTTTTCTCACCCGCTGAACTTTTTCTACCAACCTGCTTTGAATTTCCCCCTTTCTGGAGGTCAACTGCTACATGAGTCATCTACTAGCCCGAAAGGTGTCTAACAATGACTTTCGGCAATTATTATTACACTTTTATTGGATTGAAATATTAGTAATATGCGCGTAATTTAAGAAAGAATAAGACCAAACACAACATATTTATGACTTTATTTAAGCATTTTACTCAGGAAAATAAATGCCGGAAAGACGAAGAAATACGACGGGGGCTTAGCATTTTGGCGTAATGCTCAAATAGGGTGCTTTCCTATTATTTTTTAATGCCTAAATCGAAATATTAATACTCCTGGAGTATGTATTTAAGTGAAAATTTTCAAGCGCGCGAAAATGCGACACGTTAGTGGGAATGATGGGAAAAGTCCGTGTGACGCATTTCTGGTTCCCCCTCCCGCCTTGTGAGGTGACCTTGGGCGAGGCTCAGAGCGCTGATACCTTACCAAACCTTACCTCATCAAACAAAGAAAACTTTCCGACCTTAGCCAGTTTTAATAAGTGATTACTAAGACATGTTTCCCTGAGCTCTGTGCCTCATGCATGCATTAGTAACCTCAGACGATGTAAAACTCCTATCCTCTCGTGTAGAAACTAGGTCCCTGTGATGTCAAGTGGAGTGGCATCACATGGGTGCCAATCTGGCCTTTTTAAAATGAGGATAAAATTGACCATTGCCATTGGTCTAAACCGGTATTTCTAGAACCAAATAATTGGTATATGTATTATGAATACACCAATGGTAGGTAACGAATCACAATCAATGCCTTTCGTTTTCTTTAATGAAGGAAACTAACCTATTGGTTACATATAATTAAAATTTTCCATTAATCAGCTAAATTCCTGTTTGCATCCTTTAAAGGCAATCACAATTACTCGCCAAAATCTTGGGTTTCCTGCTGCATAGGCGACCTAGTCAAACATTCCCACATTCATAGTTTAGTATTCGAGGTATTCGAATATTCGAGCAATGATTTGATATTCGAATTTGAGAAATCTACTATTCGACCCATCCCTTTAAATAAGTTTGACATGTGTCAGCGCTTGCGCTGGCGAACAAAGGCCCTGTTATTGGCTGGATTCATCCAATTGGATGAAAATTTATCCATTTGGAAAAAAACAGAGTTTGTTCCAAACGATAGGACCAAAAGCTAGTTGGATGAAATTTTGACCGTGGGAGACTGTGCACGTCAGTTGTATCAAAATTTGATACTGATATATATTTTGATGCAAATTTGACCGTGGGACACCAGCTTAAGATTTCATGTTGGCAAAACTGCCTATTACAGTGATACATCCTCTATAAGTGCCTCGACAGTTCATTGGCAGGAGAATACGGTTGAGAAGTGTTTGCATGTGCACTTAAAATTCCTTTTTATTTCAGACTCCAGGGCTGAAGTACAGGCCAGGCTATAATGCAGATGCTGGTGACAAAGTCCTGTTCAAGACACACATGGACTACCGAAATGTTTACTTCTAAGAGCTCAGAGTGCTGTCTCTGCATTTACACTCATTGCCATAGTGACTGTAAGAAAGCCCTGAGATTAGAAGTCTGGGTGTTAGAAGTTATGTTAATGTGGCCACTGTTAAATTATTTTATTTCAAGGATGATTATTATTTGTGAGTGATTTTGTTGAAGTGTATGGAATAAATCTTATTAGAGTGTTATTTGTAATGTTCATTTCAGTTGATAATTGCATCTCATGGAACTGTAGTGGCTTGGCAAGTGACCAGTAAACAGGAAACATCTTGTTGTGATGGAGCTGTTAGTCCAATTTTATAATTGCCATAATTTTTCTGAAATATTCTCAAAAGACTATTATTATCTCGAAAATATGGTCAATACAGTCGGCGATGGCATAAAAGAGCATACTCCCATCCTAGTGACTGCCCTTGACAACTTCAGACATGATTTCCACGTTTTAGACCAAAAAAAATCTCTATTTTGCGTCATTTATCGCATGCATAGCGTAAAAGGAGACTGCGTGTTGCGGGTTGCCTACCCCACAAAACTGCTTTCGGTGTATGATAAAAAGGTCATTTTCTCGATAATTAAAAGCAATAGAGCTGACGTATTTAGTCTAAAATATCAAGGAAAAACCAATGTTGTACCCCACTGGAAAAAAATGAGTGCTTGCTACAACCAAATTAAAATTATTTAAATATTTAACGTTTTTCGTTAAAAATTTTGAAATTTCAAGACAAAATGGCGAACAGAAGATATAAACTGATTTTGAAAAAAAATCACATCTGTAATACCCACCCGGGTACACAACTTTTGCCGGGTATTACGATTCGCTTCTAAAAAAAAGTGGCAAAACGAGGCACCCTACTGGGTAGTATGTAGATGTACACCTTGCTGCATATTTCCTTAAATTCTTATATATGAATGCTTTGCCCTTGATATAATGTCAGGGAAATTTTAAAAATCTGACTGAAAAATCAGGGTAAAGTCATTGGAAATGGAATGTTGGAACAAACCCTGAAAAACTTGACACTTGAGGGTAGCAGTTCATCTGCCACAAGGCCATATCTTGGTGTCTTTAATCCCAAGATGCTGACCACAAAGGGAACTCCTTGGCCAGGACAGAGGCAGCAGGCCAAGAGCCTGAACTCTAGCCTTTTCTCTTCCGTCCAGTTCTTCATTTGGTCATCACCATTTCATATGTTGTCCCTCTGTCAGCTTTGAATCCCCTCTCTGTTTTTGCAATTCTCGTGTGTTTTTGCCTGACAAGTATCTAACCATTGTGCACTTTGACAGATCATCCTTCGAAGTGCTCGTGGTGCACTGAAAACTCATTGGGCCAAAGATGCCACTAACTTACTGTCATATAATACAATTTGATCTGAATAAAAACGAACAAACTTTGTTTTAATCCACGTTAAAGCCACATCCACATTAAAGGTTGTTCGTTTTTATTCATTGAAATGAACTTCCACAAAATTGAGCCTGTGACTATAGAGATTAACAATTTGATCTTCTTATCATTTGTTTAGCTTTTTTCATCACACCCCATTTCACCCCACCACCATTCACTGTGTTTTAAGTAGAGTTTCATGAAGGTAGTGCTTTTGAATGTTCAATTTCATTTGTTCATCCTCATTCATTTCTTAATTCATTTCATCATGTTTCAACTAGAAGGAGTTATTCAGGCCATAACTCCTTTGAAATGTGATTTGATTTGTTAGTAATATTTTTTTGTATCTCAGAGGAAGTGTTGGTGGGTTTTATCCTATCATTTTGTTATAATGATCATTTTGGATTGTTCATGTCAATTTTATTTCTTTTTTCCTTCTTTTGAAATTATACCTTACTATGGCAACTTTCAATCTTCAAGAAAGGAGCCATTTATTTGTACCAAATTCAATCAACATCATGGAATAAATAAAAAAGTGACACAGTATGTGAAATCACACCATAAATAGTACACAGATGCTTGGTTTTCATGAATGGTTGGCAAATAAGAGGCCCAAATTAGGATACCAACTCCAGGCTACTCAGGACTAGGAGGTGACAGGTAACACAGGAGCAGGGAGTACTAGCCTTTCCCGTTGGTAGGAGGGCCCCATTGACCATCAGTGGCGCTTGGATGGTGCACGCCTGGATGCTCTGTTGCAGCTCGCCTGGTGCTGACTGCCCCTGTCACCACCTTGTGGTGATGCTGCTAAGGGGGAGATCAGTTAGTGACCATGATTGGCAGTACAAGGCCATTCTGACAGCAAATTGAGTATTTCTTCCTCATTACATCATGCAGACAAACACACGATTTTGATCTACCATTAATTTTTTCCAAGAGCTTGAGGAATGCGATTGGACATTTTTGGTGAGAATTAGAAGGATTGATATAACGATTCAACAGTGGTAAAATAAGTGAATTGGGTTCGTTTACAACTTAAAAATCAGAATATAATCTAGAACTTAAGAATCATGCATAATTAACTGGATTGGTTGAGTAACTTTTACTAAGTGGAATACCAACTGATAAGACTGTTGAAAAAAAATTGCTAACAGTAGCCGGGACTTCAACATAAGCTGATATGAATAGTCTTCGACAATAGATTCATAGGTATGCACTTCCTTTGGAGGGACTCTCAAGGAGTAAGTGTGTTCTGAAACATGAAAACCTATGCAATAACAGCAGTGTATGCCAGACTCACCTTGTGTGAGGAGCGACCCATCGATGGTGAAGAGGGTAGCTGCAGTGGGTGAGGGCGTGGTGTTGGTGGGACGAGAGAGCCGTGTGGGTGGAGAGGTGGGTGAGGGTGCTGGGAGGGAGGGGCTCACCCCTGTTGTAAGGCCCCTGTCGGCGAGCAGCTGCTGAACGCGAGGCACCAGGGCATCATCTGCTGCTTCCTCATGGGTAGAGCACAGGCATGCCAACAGATGGAGGGCCCTCTTGGTGGCTGCGGACAACTGGCGAGCGTAAATGTCCCTCTGCACATTGGAATGGGAGAGTAATTTTAAGGGGGAGTGCAATGCTTAGCTACCTTTGTGAGGAACCACAGGGGAGAGTGAGCACGTGCCATCGATACTCAGCTCTCAAGTGTGGTCCATATTTCATTGTTGCAAAGTTTGGAAGGTTGTTCCAGTAAATATTGTGATTATGTTACGCTGTCACTGTGTTACATACATACTTCAAGCATGACGAATTATAGGTCGCTAATTTCTATTTTAAAAAGGCAACCATTAAGTAAAAAATTAAGGAGCTTATTTAAATTTTGATATTACAAAGAACATAAATATCAGCTATTGAGGATTTGGATGCAATCTCATATCATAAGTTGAGATACGTGGAAATGAAAAGAAAATGGTGGTTCATACCTGAGAGAACACACTTTTCCAACATAAAAACTATAGCTCATCAGCAATTTTACAAGCATTTTTGTTTTTGATCGCACAAAATACAAGGAATTATATAATTTGGGAGTTCCTTTTTGAACACTGTTTTGAGATATTAGTTTTAAAATTGTACACAGGCAGCGCCAGGGGCGCAGCCAGGAATAAAGGCTGGGGGGGAGGGGGGGGGGGTGTTTAGGTGCAATTAATACTGGGGTGTGTGGTGGTATGGAATACCCTCCAGGATAAGCGGTAGGTTCGAGATTATTAAATTGCGGAATTTTAAGATAAACGGTTCAAAATGGTGAGTTTTACGGCTTTCTGAGGGATATTTTATTAATCTTTACTCTATTCTATTAGTAATATCAATCTAATTTAGTAAAATGGATTAAAATTAAATATTTCTCCGAGCTTTGGGGGGGGGGGGGGGGGGGGTTTAACCCCCAAAACCCCCCCCTCGCTGCGCCACTGGGCAGCACCCCATCTCACCTCATCAAAGGTGGGGTCGGCAGCTGCATCACCTGCTGCCACCTTGCGCACGTCAGCCTGCAGCCTGCGCACCTGTTGTAGGGCCCGACCCTGCTTGAGAGCCTGTTCCTGCATCTCCGATTGCAGCCCGCTGGCCAACACTGCCTCCTCCTTCAGCGCCCTTGACATCTCACCAATCTGGCTGTCAAGCTCAGCCAGGGCAGCTGTCCTATCCTGGGAAAGGAATAAAAATGAAAGGCATCAAAATGTCACCAAATGTTGGGACGAAAATCTGTTCGGCTAGCTAAAACCCTAGAAGAAAATCAAAGTTCTGGCATTGGAATTATTTTGATTAGGTAAAGTTATGAACTGGATATGTAGTCAGGCACTTTTCGTTGCATTGACATGGTTATATACCCTTGAAAACCATTCAATGTTTAATTTATTGATTTTATTAAAGTGATGCTGAGTAAATGACAAATAATTACAACGAATGGGGAACTTGCATGGGTCGTCGATTGCTCTAAAAACTATTTTGAATAAGTAAAATGGATACATTAGCTCGGAAAAATACCTTAAGTTTTTCCATTCATCATCAAAAGAAATAAAAAAATTGAGCGAAATTTCTCTGAGCCGACCACTGCGCGAAGACAGCCGAGCATTGCTGACATCATAGGTGCCTAAACAACCATATGGAGTTGGGAAATATGCTTAGTGCATGCTGTAAAATTTGTTTTGAGGGAGTATTTTGCCGCTGATTGTCACTTTATTTTGTTCTGTTATTCTTGGGCAAGTTTTCCTATTGCTATTGTGCCACGATTATTACTTGGGATATTAATAATGCAACCTCGGAATGATGAAATACAAGCGTTTCACTTCGTATGTTTTAGTTATCACAAAAATGGATGATACCGTTGCCGCTCGTTCGAATAGTACACTTGAAATTCATCTACATCTATATAATACCTTGCAAGCTGCCTAAAAGGCGTGTAGCAGGGGGTGACAGGACACCAGCCTTTTTTTAGGACACCAAAAATTGATGCCACGACCCTCATGGAATTTGTTATGACAAATAATTTGCTCTACGTCTGCGGCAAATCGAGTTGTAAAAGAATTTTGTAATACTGGAGGATAATAATTGTAAGCTTACGAGTTGCGCTGTTGAATTTGGCAATGCCATATTAGCGGAGAAGGTAGTGCTAAGTCCTATCCGTCCTATGGTACGAATTCACAGCAACACAGTCCGCACACAATCCACATCTGAGATCGCGAATCGGTTCCGCTGCCAACACACACACACACAAGCTACTAGCCATTTCAATAATATAGGTAAATCCATTAACAATATACTAGCATATACCATAAAAATATAATGGGAAATAAGCAAATACAATTATCAAAAACTGGAAGTCACTACCATTCTTATATTCATCACGTACAACTTACAATAACAGAGCTCGTTATGATGAAAACAACTATTTATTCACTGATTTAAAACCTTAAATTAGCACATACAAGTGACACAGGTGACTTTTCTCACTACTAATCATTGAAATAATAGAATAACAAACTTCACACACAGTTTTGATCTTGATAGCTTGATCGTGAAATGTCATATCTACAGTGAACAACGGAGGTGAACACGCCACTGACAATTTTTACACTACTGCTAGACATTAATCGATAGCATAATATCACTTTTTACAATTCAATCACGATGGAACACTGATAACTCTTGGCCGATATTTTTCAGCCTTGTCAAACTTGGTGCACTACAAACACTGGCACTGTGATTATTAGCAGTAGCTTTACGGGAGATGTCACGTAGAAAATAACACTATTTTGGCACAAAAAATGTTCTTAGATGTCTACAATCAGCGAGCAAAAGTTGCATTGACTGGAATACACCTCATTATACATGCACATGTGCAGGTAGTCTTAAACGACGGATTCCCAGTACCTACGAATAAATGGACAATTTTCTTCTTGATAATAAAGAAAAAACAAATTTAATACACTTTGTAAACAAAAATAAGCCTTTACCAGATATTTCATTGTCTTTCGACGGTACAATGATTCCCAGGAGCGACAATGCCTCCTTCGTGGAGGTTACCCTCGATAGTAGACTAAGCTACTGGGATAGCCATGTTTCTACCCAGCTAGCACATTATAAGTCATTGAGATAAGGTGAAAGGAAGAAATAAGGAAGTCGCTTCTCAAGTAAGCTTGTTATGGGTTTCTTACGGCCAGGGCGACAAACATCCAGAGTAATGGCAAAATGGATGCCAAACTTTCAGCACTTCCGTAGATGCTGTTATTATCCCATCGTTACAGAGTGTTAATTAAGGCCTTTATGCATTAAAACAATGTTTTTATTATTGGCGCTTCTATATTATGAGGAGAAGTAACATCATACCGCCATAATTTGAAAATCATTCATATTTATGAACTGATAGCTTAACGAAGGTCGTAAGAAAAACACAATTTCACAAGAATACCAACGTAGAATAATATAAAAATGCCGGAAGGAACATCTAATATACGTATTGTAGTCATCGGGTTATCAAACCATAATTTAAAATTCATAAACGTTAAAATGTATGGACCTTGAATAAATTCAGTTTTTCATGCACATGCCAAACAAGTTTTTTTTACATAATTGGATATTTAATTAGTAACTACACCACCTTTTCTTAACAACTGACGTGGTGTAGTGGTTAGCGTGTAGTACATCGGTTCCGAGGGTCGCACGTTCGGATCCACCTTGGTGTTATTTTTTTTCTTTCCGCCGCATGGATAGAGTACTTGTACTATGCTTTATATCTTCACTAGCCGGTTGCTTGCAGTTATTAATTTTTTTCTATTTACGGGAAAATCTGTTATCAGTTGTTCAGCCCTTATAAAAACTCGCTAAATTTCCCCAATAGCCTTTAAATTCATGTCAAGATGAGCCGCGTAGCATGTGTAGTACGCTGTTCAGCCGCCTTAGGCGCTCCAACAGAAGTGACTTACATTGCCTGAGGATATTTGACGGCATTCCTTACCTAAACGTCCCTAACGTCTTACCCTTGCCTTATATAAGTCCCTTAGCTTACGATAAGCTGCTTATCAATTTTTTCCGTAAGAAAACCATAAGAAACGGTTAACTCACTTACTTTGTGCTATCTGGGTAGTCTATGTAAAAAACTCTGTGCAGTGTTTTGGTTCACTCGATTAGGTCAACAGTTAAAAATGAAGTGCTAATCTCAATCCATTATGATGAGTTCTATTCCCATGTTATTTATAGCATCCTTTTTTGGGGCCCTTCACCCTGTGCTCATGTTGTTTTTAAAATACAAAAGAAGATAGTGAGACTGATATGTAGTTCACCCCTTAGAGCTCCACGTCGCCCTCTTTTCAAGAAACTCTCCATTCTCCCAATTCCGTGTGTTTACATGTTGAGTGCATTCATTTGTGCCAAACGCAAATTTGGTTTCTATGCTACCTACGATAGCATCCACAACCACTAGACCAGGAACTGTGGCAATCTACATGTAAAGTTCATCAGAACCAGTAAAACCAGCCTTTCTAAAACCAACATGGGATTATTACTATACAACAAGCTTCCTAGAAACATTAAGAGTGTGGAAAAAATGTCTTGCTTTAAAGTTAAGTTGAAGGAGTTCTTTTTGATACATTTATTTTATTCTATTGATGAATATTTAACTATGTAAATATGTTCTGTATGGCTATTTGTTATTTACTTTTTGTAACTAAACATTGACAAGGCCGTACATCGTAGAACATGTATGTACCAAGATCTCCTGGCAAATAAATATTATTATTATTATACATACTGCAACTTCATTCTGGTGTTCAACAAGGGACAGGTTCTTGGTGCGGCGCAGTCGCAGGGCTTCCCGCACCTTCTCCTCCAAGCTACACCTCTCAGCATCCCCCCCTGCGTCTGTACTAGATAAAAACATCATTAGCAGTGACAGTGAACTGTCTTTTTAAACTAAATTTACGTGGTTTTATGTAGTGTCAGTTGATGTGCAATATAGGATTTGTCAATTTTTCTCATTGGATCTAAGTGCTTCGATATAAATGTTTGAGTACCATCAACTTAGTTTATGTTAAGGAAATGGAACGTAAGTAATTCAGTAAGTGTCTGTTAGAAATATGGTCTATCTTTCCTTTGACTAGTCAACATTTGAGTGAGTGTAGTCGTTTTGGCCACTGTTATGTCTCGATCTATGCCGTTTTCAGGTTGGATCAGTCAACCAATCTTCACAAACACCTAAAAAGGGAACTATACTTCTTTGCTAATTGGCCCATCTTGATTTAATTCTGCTTCTTGTTTTCAATATGATCTACAAGGAATGCAATAACCATATCTGTTATGTATGTGCGCTTAGTGTTTATTGATGTTCATTTGTTAATATATGAATACCAGTCTGCACAGCAGGAGTAAGTAGGACAGTGGGTAACGAACTTCCTGGCTCGCGGGAAGCAGCCCTGGCTTAAGTGTACTACTGTGTGAAGTTGGAAATAAATCCTGTGCCATCTGATGAAATAAGTATCATTCAACCCGCAGATGTAACAATATCTATAGGCTGTCAATTATTGTTTCAAGGAAAAAGTATTATAGTAAAAACTGTGCTGGGGCTGCACTATGACTGTGCTATGGCGGCTGCACTGTGACTGTTCTATGGCAACTGCACTGTGGCTATGCTATAACTGTACTGCGATGTTTCAATTTAAGTGCAGTTTAAGTCGAGTCACAGTACGGCCCTTTTAGCACAGTTACAGTGCAGCTTTAGTACAGTCACAGCACAGATTTTTTTGTATGGGTGGCATGAATTGTACCACAGGAAAATAATGGCTACTTAGTACATACATTGTTACAGCATTTATGAGCAACTAACATTAAGAGGATCAATTTGATACCTATAGCCATTGAAGGGGGAAGGCCAAGTCCAGCTGTTCTAGAGTTAAGGCACTCACCATGGTCTTCACTGGCTCCACCACCTTTGAGGGCATCGTTGGCACCGCTAACAAGCCGTAAGGTGGCCTCAAGGGCCCCAATCTCTGCTTCGGCATTACGCACACGCTGTTCCAACCGGTCCCCCTCTTCCTGCAACTCCTGCTTGCACTGTGCCACCTGTGGGAAGAGAACTGCATTGTACCATACGCCCCAACAAGGTGTTCTTCAGAGCTACAGTGGCTCAGGGCAGGAATGCAGTTCACAAACATGTCAGTTCCTTAGGCTGAGCAACACAAGGACAATGCTGAACCTCATAAGAGGAGGAACTGTCCCCATTCTCAAGATTTGCAGTGAACCAGTTCCAATTTAGTACACAAGCTGGTAGCAGAAATTGCTACATCAAAACACATGCGGAAGTGACAATTCTATATACAACTATAATGAGGTTACTCTTTAATATTTAGAACAACAAATAGCAATAGGGACTTCAGTTAATACATTCTAAGAACCAGGTCATTCTACATATTTATGTAAAGTCTCTATGTATATAGGTCATTATCTATAATTATAAACTTATAGCATAGGTTACCTAGGTAGCAACATGAAAGTATTTTGCATTTCTCATCTTTCAAATTTATCAGGCTTTGGTAGTTCATGTTTCATTTTTCAGGAGTTCAAGAAAGAAACAGACCACCACCAGTCCACCATCTTTCATGTATTTTTTTTCATGACATGGTATGTTATTGACTGGAGGATGAATATCCAGGATTTTCAAGTTGCAATGTGCAAAATAATGGTGCAGCTAGTGATAAGTGAGCTACTTCTGCAATGAATTTCATTTCCTTTGCACATGCTTTCCGATGCCATCTAACTGGGGAAAAAAATTGGAGAGTTTTATTGAGTGCAATATTTATCTAAGTACATACCTTCAAATTGAAACGGATGAGTGACATCGGATCATGGTCAACCTCTTCATCTTCATATGCAAAAGATGCAGTTTCTATTTCGTATCTGGAAAAAATTAGAACAATTTTGCTTATTTCATATTTTGAAGATAAAGCTGTTTCCATTCGTACCATATTTGCACGAATCTTAGACAAGGATTTTTTCCCCTCCTACTTCCTCCAGAAAAGGGATGATGGAGAAAGGGCAGCAGCAACAGATACCTTTTCTGCAGCTGTCCAATCTTGGCTTGCATGTGGCGAATCTCATTGCCCAGCATTGAAACTTCTTCTGCAGCAGCTCGCTTACGCACCTCCAGCACTTCCCGCTCCATGCCAAGCTCCAACCTCCGCTCCTTGATGGCCTAGCAAAGGACATCAGCTAATGAACTTCAGAACAATTTTGTCATTAAAATCTAAGGCTGCTGCAATTATAATTAAAGTGTGTTAGCTGATCAATATAACTCTTAACAGCAATTTAAATGCAGTTTACTTCAAATTAACCATGCTAATCCCATATCTAGTACTGGATATTAGCAATATGTACGGAATAAAATCATTTGCATGCTGTCTACTTCTGACAACTTTTTTTGCAATGTTGTTGTATGGTTATTTCTGTTTGGTGATTTTTTTGTGAAGGCCCACAAATTACTTAGAGAATGACTGTTTTCTATAAAATAATTAGCTATTTATAATAACTTGTTTTTAAACAGCTTATTGAGACACTGAGATCAAGATTTGATTATAGAAATAACTTTTAATATTTTTATTAGTGATGGGTCGGTTCGATTCCTCGATTCTTCGATTCCTCGATTCTCGGCCAAGAACCGGAATCGAAAACGACTACTTGCCAAGGCGAAAAATCGATTCCGATTCCAGCAGTACTTCAAACAACAAAATATACGACCGCATTTCCAACAGTCATTTGAATTTTCGCGCCACGTAATCGTAATAACAAAACACATATCTTCTTGGGATGTGCGAGTACTCGAAAATTCAAGTCGATCGAGTAGTTGGTACTCGACTCGAGCGTTTCGAGTAGCATTACGGATGTCGAGTCGAGTAGTTAAGGTTACAGAGCTTTCGAGGCTAGTAGGTCCAGCAATCTGCCGACAGGAAGCGCTATCATGAAACTCGTGTAATAATGCAGTTTTTAAAGCCGATAAGTCATTCTAATGCATTGGCCTGGTAGTTTCAGTCTGCCGAATACACTATTGTTGTTGTCGACGTAGGCGCCGAATACCTTTACGCCAGCCGCGGCGGCCGATCGTCTTCCTTATACCCCGCGCTAACTGGTCCGAAATCGGAAAAAGCTGGAATAAAGTCCAAAATGACCTTTTTGGGGATAAAGACTGGAAACTCAGCGTAAATACTCATAAATCATCAGCAAATATTAATTTATATGCCATTTTACATAATTGCGAACCTTTAGTGAGATACAGAGGCCCAAACATGACCAATTTTTCAATGCCACACGAGATATCGTTTTTCCTCAAAAAATCTTTGAATTTGTCCAAGTGGTTTTCCGTTGATATGAGTTTTGTGGAATAAAAAACGCAATATTCCTTTGATCTGGTGCTTTGCCTATACTTTCAATGACTTTTGAAGATTTTGGCTCTCATCTGTCTGGTTTTACAACGCAAAATGGCCGACCCGTTTTTCACGTGAAATTTGACATTAAGTAGACATTATCTTTCGTTTACGAAAAATATAACTTGGAAAATTTGAACCACAATATAAAGTAGAGATTTTTAAAGAGTACTAAGTAGAAATCTTGAAAAAAAAGTTTGCGACGAAGGAAATAAGAACGATTTTTCAACAGCGCGTCAAGGCTGACCTACACGCCGCGGACCTCTGAGGCTCGGTAACTGGGGCCGATTTTTAAGTTTTTTAAAACATTAGTCCTGAAATTCGTCATTTAAAGCATGGATAATCGTCTTCATTGACTTAAAACACTAAACTGAGGATGTTAAAAAGGATTACGTATAGATCGACTAGACCATTTAGCGCATTACTCGAGTGAAAATACTAAGGATTGGATATTTTTTGGAACCATCCCGCGCGTAAGAAATATGCCTCGGGTATTGAAGTAAAGTGAAGAGATTAAGTCAGCATGCTTAAGAGAGAGAAAAATGAACTGTTTCCGTGAAAGGCAACAAGCGATACCCTTTTCCGTTTCCACCCTCGCCGAGGAGAGTCGCACGGTAGGGGGAGTTTTCACCCCACAAGGCTCTTTAAGCCTTTTTTATTACTGCGTCCGTCCGATGTAATATTCATTTGCAGCGTTTAGTTTCTTTCTTGAACTTAAAAAAGCAAGAGATTTTAAGGTTGATTGAATGACGTGAGAAGTATAGCATTTTTTTTGGCTCTACAAAACTAAAGTTTAGTTCTATAGTTGTTCGCTTCGTCCACTTGAATTCCATTAAGATTCAAGATCCAACAAATCGTTGATATAATTTTTAATAAAAATTCCAAAGTCTCCAAAATCTTGCAATTTTGGTGGGAAAGTACTTGCCCAATAACACACATGTGTAGCAAAAGGCAATTTTCTGCAGGCATTAATACTGTAACATGGAGAAGTCAAAACTTGCAAAAGATTTGGCTGAGCATGTAGAATAATTGGATTTTCTGCTTGAGAATTTGAAAGGGCCAAATATTACATGATTCATATACGTAGTATGTAATCTTTATTACAGCTATGAAAATTCCTGTACTCAGGGCTCTCCCTTGTAGTTTGGATATATATATATTGTCGACATATTATGAGTGCCAATATTCTAAAGTAATACCTATCATGTAATACCACTTTTCAGGTATGTTCTGTTTTGAAATTTAGCTATTATATTTTAATTACATAGCAATGATATGAAAGATTCTTTTGTCAACTGACTCTTTCACAGAGTAATATTTAAAAAAGTAGTTTTCTTGTTGCCTGGAATTAAGTGATATTTTTCTTGGAGCCTATGGCATCAGAATCGATGGAATCGGTATTGGTAGAATCGGAATCGAAATGTCAGAATCGGAATCGGAATCGATAAAATTTTGGAATCGACCCATCACTAATTTTTATATTTCTTAAAAATGTGCTATAGGTATTTTAAAATCGTACAAAAATCACGAAAACTTCAGAAAAATATTTCATTAATCGAATTTAATAACAGTATGTACTAGTTAATTCTAATAAAATTAAACACATTCATTTTATTGTGTTCACATTAAGTGTTACAAAAGTTGAAGCTAACTACATTGGGCAAGAAAAAAAAGACTTTGCTGCTCCACAAAATAAAATATATATTTGCGACCGGTTTTGACACGGTGTATCATCATCTGGCCAGATGATTGATGATGATGATGCCAGTCATACTGGAACAGCAAAGTCCTTTTTTTTTCTTACCCTTTGTGCATCATGAAGGAGTTCCACCATGTTACGCCACCCACCATCGCATCTAACTAAATTGCTTTCTAAATGGCAGTGATTTTTCCTTTAGAATACCTCTTACTAAGAAGTTCTTTGTGTAGAAGTTGTAGTGACACAAATATTTAGTTTGGAGACACTATGCAGAGCCAAACACTCTCAACTTCCCAGCAAATTGAAATAGAAAAACTCATATATGATACCACCACAACGCTATAATGTTACAAGTAATGGGTAATGCTTATTAGGTACCCATCTAGTTATCTCCTAATAATTCTCTTTCTTTGAAAAGTTAAATTGCTTGAACTTACGTGGTGAGACTTACTGTTTGTAGCTCGAGTGCCTCTTGCTCCAGAGAGAGCAACTGGCGGCCATGAGAGGTGAGAGCACTCTCTGCTGCGCCCACCCGCATTCGCAGTATCCCCTCATCGAGCAGAAGCCGCTGGTGGGCAGCACGCTGTTCCCCTAGCCCCTTGGCCATTTGTTTTGTGGCTACAACCTCCTCTGCCTTAGCAGATGCCAGCCGCTGCAACTCCTGTGCCTGCGTGTCCAAGGCAGTTCGCAGATACCGCTCCTCATCCTACAATGCATCATGGTTCTCATTTGAGAATGACTGACATTCAGGAAACTCATTCCTATAGTAATGAATGAAATTTCACTGCCATATCTTTCAAAAATACCCAGAAATAATCATGTTCAATTAAAAAAGAGAATGCTTTCCTTCATTCTCCTTGTTTAAAGGAAGCAAGAGAAAATGACCAGGAAAATCTTATCTAATGGAAAGGCACGTATTTCCTAAGCAGCTGTCTCGTAATAATAGAGGTCATGGGCAACAAGGGGCTCATTCAACAATTTTTTATTGCCAATAGTAATGCATTTTAAAAAATAAAGAGACATTTTTCTTATCCATACCTCCCCCCCCCCCCCCAAATATAAAAACACAATTATTTTCCTACATTAAAGAAAACAAAATATTGAAAAATCATTAATTTACAAAATATTTCTAAACAAATGAAATTGATTATGAAAAGTGCTAAAATTAGTTTAAAACCCATTACTAAGTACCCTGTTTTTCAAAAACTTTCTCCCCAGGTTTTGGACCACCTCCCACACCCCCAGATGAAATTTCTGGCTACACCACTGTACCATGAGATTGCAGCCAAACAGAAAGACATGAAGAGAATTTTTTCCAACGCTTGAAGGGAATCCATTGCCCACAAGCCCCCACTCCCATGTTTGATTCATATTCCAATTAGTTACTGCCCTAATCAGACACTAGAAGTTCCACTGCAGGTACATGCCAATACATTGAATATGCATAGGAAAACATACACAGTAGCAGCTGTATGTTTTCCTTATATAGCAAATATATTTTTACTTAACTGGGCAAGCCCAGCAAAAAGGCACAGAAATACTTCAAATGTCCTAGTTCCCGCACATAAATGGCAGAGTCAAAGAATTTCTGGAATGAAAAACAACTTGAATTGAGGCTCATGCTGTTAATGGCAAAGTTATTTCATGCAGTTATTCACCCATCTTCCGCTGACCCAGGCCATTAGGGCCATCATACATACTGTATAAGCGTGTGTAAGAGCCAGGTGTAAGAGACGCACCCCTATTTTGAGCATCAAAGCTAAAGAAAAAAAATTTAGCAGCATTTTTTTATCCTATCTAATAGTACTGTGTTGCAGACGTATACCTGGACTTTCGACAGTTATCAAAACTTCCTCTTTCAATACTAAAATTTTACGCAGCATTTTTTCAGCTAAATTTACACAGTATGCATGGTGCTCTGAGATATGTAGGTATTCACTTGTAGTCTTAACCTTATGATGCTTACAAGGGATGGTTGCATCGGATACCTCGGATCCAAATATCCATGGATAATGCCCTTCACCTTAAACTCCGGATCCAAATTCGTCAAAGAAATTGAATCTGAATCCGAAATTTTAAATCAATGCTTTTGTGAATGCAATGTCCCATAAGAGGGAGTAGAAAGACTTCCGATCCTCTCTTCGCAACACCGTTGCTCTACCATGCTTGTCCTACTCACGAACAATTTTGTTTAAAAGCTCTCGTAGGACTATTGCAATAGAATTGCAGCCATGGAAAATTTTAAGGCAAAACACGACAGGCACATAGCATGAACCTTCCCAAAAGATTGAACTACAATCGGGGGAATCTCAGCGTCATAGGATAATAATCACATTGTACATTTCAAGGAACCACACTTGGCCCTCCATCAGCCAATGCCTCTGCCACTTTTTTTTTCCTTTCCGCGACCCTACAGACCATAAATCACTTGCCTGAAAGGAAAATTTCAGTTACACAGGAACAATGGAAATGTGTTTTATCCCTACCCCATCTCACCAACTGAACTTTTTGGGTCTACCAGGTTCAATTCTCCTAGTTTCTGGAGGCCAAATGCTAGGTGAGTCACCTACTGAGCTCGAAGATATCTTGATAGCTTTCAGCAATTTTATGATTGTATAACACGCACGAGGTTCTATAAAGAATAAGACCTAACGCGATGCATATCTAACAGCATGTAAGTTTTTTAAGCTCTAATTCATTGACCCAAAGATTTATAGTCAAAACAAGGCTACTAATATTCAACATAGTCCAAACAGGACCATTTCGGAAGAAACAAGCATAGCATGAGAGCATTCAAACAAGACGAGACAGACTGGAAACTTCAGGCAACTCAAACTGCGTGTATCACATCGCTGTGCCTTCGCCCCTTTGCTTTGAAGGCAACAACGTCACATGCAAGATCGTGCGTGTTCTCTTCCCTTGCTCCTTCGCTCATAGCCTCATAGCTTGAAATACGGAGGGGAGGAACCGCGCTCCTTCCCCTCGACCTCTCCTTCAGCTCTCTTCACTTATAAGCATTTTCGATTTCTTCTATCCACAATTTAGTCCGACAATGAACACACTCGTTCGAATTTTTTAAACCGCAGGTTTTGACACCAATATAATTTTCAGTTGCAAAAATCCTCATATTAGCGTCTGAAGATGATTTTTGAAAAATCAGGTCCTTAGCCTACTGGAAATTACTCGGCTAGACAGACGTTGACTATTAACCAGGTATTGTCCTTCAAAACTACGTGTTTCTTTGCGTGTGATATGCAATTACTATTTGCAGTATAAATACCGTGAGATGTCCACTCGTGGCAGTAAATTTAGCATGCCCTCCGGAGCGAAAAACCCCAAGCGATCTTTTCCATGTTCACCTCTGAGGTACCGATGTGACGGCGCAATGCTTACAAGTAAGAAATGTAAACAGGAGCATTTTGTCCCGGAATAATCACGTATTGGGGGGGGGGGGGGGGGGGGAATTATTCACAAGAGCATTAATAACAACAAACCTTGCAAGTACAATGGGTAAGGCTGAGAAGCTAAAAAGAAGTTAAGGCTCTTCAGGAGCAGGTGATGTCATTAACTTCTCTACCAGAGGATAGAGGCTGTTTATTTTGCTGTGCATAGCTCAAGAAGCAGATGACGAGTCCAAAAATGGAAAATTAAAGGTCTCCTTATTTTCAAACTACATACATCATCAACATTTTTAAAAATTACAAAGAAATGAAGAGTATAATTATGCATAATATTGATAATTTAGTAAAAAAAAACAGATTTTAAACAACTACAGTTCATTTTCTTTTTACTTACCATATTTACTTAATATTGATATGAAGAATCAAGTAAAGACCATTGAAGCCAAAAAATTATCATTCATCCACATACTGGAAACATTTGGGGTTGAGGGGAGGAGGAGGTAGAGCAGAGGGCTTGAGAAGGGGGTGGAGACAAAATGAGAAGGGGGAGGGAGAAATTATGAGGCCATTCACTCAGAATTTTGCCATAAATCAACACAAGAAAACTTGAATCACATAATAAATTCTTCAGGTTTGTCAAGATAAGGAGTAAACACAACTTACATCTAGCTTCGATTTTTGAGATACAAGTAACCGTTTATCTGCACTCTTCTCTGCCACTACTGCCATTAATGTCTCCAGTTTCTTTTTGAGTTCCTCTTGTTTTTCCAATGACTCTTTTCCTGTCATTCTGGCAATCCGAGTTTCAAGTTTTTGAATGAGAAAATCCTGTATCAAAACATCAAGAGGGTTTATTATTAGTTCAACAGCAATACTGCTTCCTGCGTACTGTTTGGCAACATATCCATCCAGTGCTATATCACACCAAGCATAAACTCAATAAATGAGCTTATTAGTGATTTTCTACATTCCAACAAATATATTGACAAGAGTTTTAATGCTAGATTAACATGCTATCTAAGTGCTATGAATTTACGTTTCAAACGCACAAGTGATTTTATAAATGTTTTACAAGTGATCTCTTCAAACCCAAATTTTTTGTCATCAAATGCAAATAATTATGCATCAGGAACACTGGATACCATGAGGACAACTAGCACCCTGGAACATTAGGGAACCAGGACAGCTGACTATTTTGGCCCCCACTTACAGCACCACCTGTCATGGGCCACATGCTGCCTGTGAGCAACCTATTTATGGAACCGACCAATCCCTTTTAGCAATAACAATGATCTCTCAACATAATCCCAAAATGGTTATATCACTCAAGTTAGTCTGGCTGCAACACCCATCCAGAGTTGAGAAAAGTATTACATAATTCCCACTTCTTTATATGTACTTCCCATGATGCTATTATGTTCCATATTTTCCCAATAAACATTTTATATCATGCACAGGCTGATAAGCAAGTAAAAGGAGCGGCGTTTAGGGCTTACCAGGTGGTATTCCATCTGTGACTTGTGCATGTGCTCCTGTACCAAGGCATGACGTTTATTGGCAAGTGCCTTGAGGGTCCCCTCAGCACCCTTGAGCACAACCAGCAATGATGTCTCATCTCCCTTGAGCCCCTGCACCATGCTCTCATTCCGGAATATGCTTTCCTGCACGATCCTCAGTTCAGTGCTCACTGCATTCAGGTGCACCTCCTCAGCCTGAAACAATGAAAAACAAAATTGGAGACGGTCTAGAAACAGGCTAACTGTTCAATTTAAGCACCTTAAACACCTTCTATAAATATCGACCCTCAAAGATGTCGAACCCTCAGGGGTTCGGTATTTTTGAGGGTTGTACACGAAACTTGGCCTTACCATTCCACAGACACTTGCAACGAAACAATTTATTTCCCTGAAGTAATCTTCATTGACTGAACTATGTAGCAAGCTTCTTCATTCCGTGAAAGTCCTCGGCACCCATGCACAATCTCCGAGGGCCACAAAAGGAGGCTTGAAATCCTAATAATCTAGTCTATAATGAAATGCAAAGTTTAATCCTAAAAACATAAGATAAGAAATAAGAAAACGTGTAGTTTCGAAATTGCTGTTACATGAAAATTTTTAAAGATTTATATTCATTTTAATGCTAGCTTCTTAAAGGAGACTAAACTTGTAGGGAATCAGCACTCCTGAAACGAAAGCAAAACATCCTAAAAAAAACCTACGTTGATGGTGCTTCACGGATATCATGCACAAGGAAAGAAGCGTTGACACTATTTTGATCTCTACCCTATCTAGAAAGATTGAAATCCCTCATAGATGGAGGCACACCTTAACCCAGCTGTTTCATACTGCATATTTTGAATGAGGAAGATTCACCTGCAGGAGGCCCTCAAGGGTTGCTGCCCTCTCCCTCGCCGAGGTGTGCTCACTCTGCACGAGGGCCCGTCTCCGCTCAAGGGCAGCCAAGGCATCTCTAGCCTGAGAAACCCTTGCTTCCAGCTGTGCACTCTCCTTGGTCAAGTGGCGCAAGGTGCAGCGCTTCTCAGCAGCATGCTTCTCCAAGCAGGCCAAAGTGCTGCGGGCATTGCTTATCTGCAGTGGACAAGGAGGTGACCCATCGCACCAAAGGTTAATCCCCAACAAAATAAAAATCAAAGGAAAAACTAACTTATCCTATCTCTTTTATCATTACATGGTGATTCCAAGATGGACCTCCAGAAAAACTTATTCATTGATGTTATGCATGCCATTTATGGTGTATGCTCACCTCTCTTTTGGTTTTACTAAAATCAAACAGTGAAAGTGTGGCTGCTCCACGGCTTCCACATCCTTCCCCTAACTCTTAATAAGCTAAGAGCCGTGGGGTAGCCAGGAATTTCGTTCAGGCCTAAAACCATGGGGAAATTTAAAAAAGAAACAGGGTACTAAGTAGTGGTTTTAAACTAATTTTAACACTTTTCATAATTGAAAAAACTTCATTTGCCAAAATATTTTGAAAATGCATGATATATTTTGTTTTCTTTCATGAAGCAAAGTAATTGTGTTTCTATATTTTGGGAGAGGTAGGGTGCCCCCTTAGCTATACCACTGGCTCAGAGGATAAGCAGAGTAAGTACATGCACACTCACTGCTTTCTATAACTGGTGCTTAAGATAATTCATGGATGAATGGAGGCAAGAGCTACAGACTACTGGGATAATGGTCAGTTTTAGTTCAGGAATATTCTATTCCAGCAAGCAGAATTTAGTGAAAAAGATTCTAAAATATTATTAGAAAACTTTGGAATGCTTAGTGGATTTGTAGACTGGGTACCACACATAAGCGCACTCCAGAAAGTTAGAACGAGTTGGGGTGACATGTTGGCAATCTAATTATGCTCAGATTGCACGGCACAAGCAATGGTAGCCAACAGACAGATCAGGAAGGGAATAAATTGACATGAGAGATAAGACTTCGGCCTTTTTTGTTTAATGTGCATTGCCAAGGAGACAGTGAAGGAGCCCCAGAGAGAGAAAAGCTGAAAGGTAAATAGGGTGGATTAATGCTTAAGTCTCATAGGTCTCTTCTAAAGTCTCTTCAGTGATGATCAGGCATTAATTTACCAGTACAGGAAAGGCTAACATGCACTTGCTGTGGCCAAAGGAAGCCAAAGTTAAACATTGTTACAACTACAGCTTCAAGGCTAATCGTATTAAATAAAAGTTACAACATTTTGAAAATCTTTTTCAGAGTGAAAAAAGCTCAGCTAAGACATTACAAATATGTACAGAGGTGGTTAAAAACATAACAGGAGAAACATTTCAGCCATTTGCACAACTCTTTAAAGGCAATTAGATGAGAAGTAAATAGTGTATGCTGAGAATAACAAAACATTGAAAAGGGAGACATTAATAAATTACACAGAGAGTTGATGAAAGGGTCATTGTACACTGGCTAATGAAGAATAAACATAAAAAACTGGTGATGAAGAAATTAATGTTAATTTTATAGTTTTTGGTGATAGATTTTTCAAAACTTTGAACGAAAAATTCTAAAAAGAGAAGTGAGTTGGAGAAAAAATAAAACTGTTACGCAGATGATTGTTTTCAACCTTTATCAAGTACATAAATATTATGTCCTCTAAGAAAAAGGAGAAAAATGTGGTGCAGACTCAACATAACTCATGAGTGTGTAAACATATTTAGCAATAAAACTCTTTTTTGCTAGTTTGTCAATCCTTTCCACTGACTCTCATTTCATATCGGTCGTCTACTTTCTATGTTCACTTGATTTTTAAGAAAAGGAAATAAAAACATTACTCCTATTGTTATATCTTGAAAGTGCTTTTTTTGCCCTGCATCATTTTTCCACCCCTTTTTCAGATGTATTTAAATTGTAACACAAACCCCCATTTCATGGATGTCTCTTGAGGAATGCATAAGTTTGAGCATAGTCAAAAGGAAACTCACATTGGTCTTGAGCTGGTTAACTTGGTGCATGGCTCGATCCCTGTGCCCCTCGAGCACAGCACCCTCTCGTTTCAGTGTCTGCGATTGCCATTCGGCCTGTCGGTTGTCACGCTGCAGGCTCTGCAGGAAGCGCTCCTCTTCAACCCGCGTCTCACGACACTGCAGCTCAGCTCCCTGCAGCCCATTCACCTCCTGCTCTCATAAGAAAATGGATTCATCTTTAGTCAATCAAAAGCATCAAAATCCTTGCGGCATTTCGCATCAATTGAAAATTCATCTAGTCACCATTGCAGCTAGAATAATTGTCTGGATTAATGAAATAAAATCTAATCACTTAACTCTCCAATCACACAACAACAGAAGGCTAATAGGAGTTGGTTTCAGTGAAATGAAAAATGGATCAAGAGACAAGTGCAACAAGCTAAAAAAAATAAAATTTATCAATCAGGAATGGTTGAACTTACTACAAGGACTCACCTCCTCATTGTAATGAAAATTTTCAAACAAGTGTGGATGCAAGCCCGTGTGTGGATGCATCCTGCTGCCAAACAAAAAAAAAATTCTTTCCAATGAAGAGATGAGCTTGAGGTGAGTTGTCGGAGTGACATTTTTTTTAAATATTCTGATCCCATTAATAAGCACTAGGATCACCTGCTAGTAATAAAAACCTAACCAGATAATTCCAATCAGGGTCAAACACATCCCCTTTGAGCCACCTACCAGGATTTTAATTCTAGGGTTGTCCAAAGCCTTCCCCCAGAACTTTAATTCTATAGGAAACCTTCAGCAGGTACTGAAACAAATACATACTACATTTACATGGTTACCACACCCTAACTGTTATGTAGGAAGGTAAAAATTTGAAATGCTTGATGCAATCAGTCTTTTGACATAACATGAAGTTTTGAAATTATGAATTTATAGGTGCATACAAAATTCACGCTAGTTCACACTGAGAAAGAACAGGAAGAAAAGACAGGTTGAATGATGAGTCACCCACAGAGAGAGTTTGTATATTTTTGGAGTGATATGAATGGTGTAAAATTCTCTTAATAATACTTACATTATCATATTCAGAAAAGTATGTTGGGAAAAGATCCAACAGCAACTCCAAAAATAAATGCAAAATTAACACAAATAAAAAATTAACTAAGAGACATACCTGTGGAAACATTGTGTTCATTAATTTTATGTGAAAATACCCAAATTAGACTATGTTAAAATGCACAAAGGTTAAGAAAAGACTTAGCTGTTTCACAAAATAAAATATATTTGCGACCGGTTTCGATACAGTGTATCATCATCTGGCAATTACAAGTATCAGTACATAGAATTTATACCCTTGAAGGCGTTAGAGGGGCGGTGAGGTGGAGGTGGAGAAAGGGGGGGGAAGGATGGGGGAGGGGGTAAGGGAAAGGAAGGTAGGTTTGGGAAGTACGTCGCTGATGGGTCACTGCACGGGGTAGCCGAGGGTTGGTGTATGATGACAAAATATGGGGAGGGGTGTTATGGAGTGGTGAGTGGCATCCGTAATTTGTAAATAAAACCTCATACTTTGCCAAACACCTCTTGGATTCCGACCACACAATAGCGATTTCGAACCGATAATCCTACTTAAAGAAAACAACGGCCCAAGGCTTGATGCACTCGAGCAGTTGGAAATTTTAGTGGGCCAAACCTCACCCAACATAACATTAGTTAACGAGCAATTGTATTCTCACCATTCACCTGCACTTTTCAATGTTTTTTCTGAGAAACCATTACGGATGCCACTCACCACTCCATAACACCCCTCCCCGTATTTCGTCATCATACACCAACCCTCGGCTACCCCGGGCAGTGTCCCATCAGCGACATACTTCCCAAACCTACCTTCCCTTCCCTTACCCCCTCCCCCATTCTTCCCCCCTCCCCTTTCTCCACCTCCACTCCACCGCCCCTCTAATGCCTTCAAGGGTATAAATTCTATGTACTGATACTTGTAATTGCCAGATGATGATACGCTGTATCGAAACCGGTCGCAAATATATTTTATTTTGTGAAACAGCTAAGTCTTTTCTTAACCTTTGTGCATTTTAACATAGTCTAATTTGGGTATTTTCACATAAAATTAATGAACACAATGTTTCCACAGGTATGTCTATTAGTTAATTTTTTATTTGTGTTAATTTTGCATTTATTTTTGGAGTTGCTGTTGGATCTTTTCCCAACATACTTTTCTGAATATGATAATGTAAGTATTATTAAGAGAATTTTACACCATTCATATCACTCCAAAAATATACAAACTCTCTCTGTGGGTGACTCATCATTCAACCTGTCTTTTCTTCCTGTTCTTTCTCAGTGTGAACTAGCGTGAATTTTGTATGCACCTATAAATTCATAATTTCAAAACTTCATGTTATGTCAAAAGACTGATTGCATCAAGCATTTCAAATTTTTACCTTCCTACATAACAGTTAGGGTGTGGTAACCATGTAAATGTAGTATGTATTTGTTTCAGTACCTGCTGAAGGTTTCCTATAGAATTAAAGTTCTGGGGGAAGGCTTTGGACAACCCTAGAATTAAAATCCTGGTAGGTGGCTCAAAGGGGATGTGTTTGACCCTGATTGGAATTATCTGGTTAGGTTTTTATTACTAGCAGGTGATCCTAGTGCTTATTAATGGGATCAGAATATTTAAAAAAAATGTCACTCCGACAACTCACCTCAAGCTCATCTCTTCATTGGAAAGAATTTTTTTTTTGTTTGGCAGCAGGATGCATCCACACACGGGCTTGCATCCACACTTGTTTGAAAATTTTCATACCCCGTGCAGTGACCCATCAGCGACGTACTTCCCAAACCTACCTTCCTTTCCCTTACCCCCTCCCCCATCCTTCCCCCCCCTTTCTCCACCTCCACCTCACCGCCCCTCTAACGCCTTCAAGGGTATAAATTCTATGTACTGATACTTGTAATTGCCAGATGATGATACACTGTATCGAAACCGGTCGCAAATATAATTTATTTTGTGAAACAGCGAAGTCTTTTCTTAACCTTTGTGCATCATGAAGGAGTTTCACCATGTTACGCCAACCACCATCGCATTTATGTTAAAATGTTCAAATACAGAAAGACCAACTGCAGCATAAGAAGCAAAGTCCTTATTACTCAAACATGTATACCAAAATTGCTTAAAATGAAGGGAAAATATTACCATTTGGTAATTGTTTGACTAATATCTTTAACAAAAATGTTTCAATTTTAATTTGTCCAGAAATCCCACAAAACATGTAATTATGCACTCACATGACGAGCAATGCTTATATCTTCATCACGCTTGGCCATATAGGCAACGCAGGACTCCCACTGTTCTATGAGGTACTGCCGGTTGGTGTGCATCTTGCGGAACAAAGTGCACATGTTCTCCAAGGCTAGCTCGAGCGACTGCACGTCGCAGTTCAGTTTGTCCATTTCACGCTGCTTGCCAGTCACTTCCAACTGAAGCCTCTCCAGCTGACGGTTTTGCTCCTGCAAAGATCTCACTAATTCAGACAGTTATGTATTCATGCCGTTGCAAGTTGACCTAGCAGTTCAAGTTGAATGATAAAACGTAAACATAATCATTCAGAGGTAAATTGGGGCATGGAGAGGAAAGTCAAATTCATCTTTAGTCATCCACTTTTGACTTTATAAGATCACCAGCTAGATTTTCTACATAGTATATTTGTTGAAGGACATACAGAGAAGGATGCACCAAATCTGCTTAACTTGTCATATTTATTGTGAGTTCCTGATATATTACATTGTTATACTACCATGTTGAATTTTGAAAATTTCAAGGACAGAGTAGATCCATGCCAATAATCAATTGCATCTCAAAGGTGAACATTTTATCTCAGCACCTGTTCTTATACAATTGTTGATTTGTATACCTTGAAAATTTCAGGATGATAGCATTAATTTTTAACTGTGATCAGTAAAAAAATCAAGAAAAATATGGGCAGTCTAGAAATACGAGAAATTACAAACCTGAAAAGATCTGTTAAAGTAAAGGAAACAAATTTCATTCTACTTGAAAGGGGGAAGTGCCAAAGGAAGAGGTCTGCTTAGTGGCCCATAAAACAGCTAAATAGGTGATACTAAGTTACTACGCTTGGCTATTGGCAAGACCTTAAGTAATGTATTTGTATGAATATAGTCCCCCCTTTTTTTCCAAAAATGCCCATGGTAAAAAAAGGGGGACTATATTCAAACCTATTTTTTTATTTTTTTTTCCGAAACTCAAGCCTCAAAATTAGGGGGGGGGGACTATAATAGGAGAAATATGGTATTACAGCCCAGCATTTTGAATGGCACTCACCTTAACTTTCAAGTTATCCTCATGGAAGTAGCAGTCAATAACTTGGTTTTCCTTCTCTTTCCGGAAAATTTCTTCCTCCCACAGATCCAATGTCTCACGGTCAAACTGAGCCTCTCTCTTAAGGTCCTCTATGCTCTGCTGCAACTGCCGAACTTCACACTGCGAAGAGAAAATGGATCTTTTGAAGAACTATTCCTCTTTCCAGACACAATCCAGACCTAATCCAATGAACATCATTTGCAATAATACACACCAACTGATGGCGATACAGCGATACTCAGCAGAGTATGCCGCACAATTGACTTGGTGACTTAACTGAGAAAAATATCAGACCAAATCATACACAAAGTTCATATATATACTGTAACCGTACGGACACCTTCCCTCCGGTACAATAAACTACAACTAATATGCCGGGCTAACGTCGCCGGCGGTGGGCCATGAAATAGGTTCACTTGGAACATGTGGCAGGAATAGGAGCGGATGCACAAGACTCTAAGTTTAGCATAACCATTTATTGATCCAACAGATATCATACGTAACAACGAAAAAAAAAAAAAACAATGCCACAAATAATCCCCTCATTGAACAAAACTAACCAAATCATGGGGCTGAGCTCGGTTGCGGGTGATTACGAGAGCTAAAGCACGGAAACATAAGCAAAGTGCCATTGCGACCCAACAAAATTTAAAGGACGGAAAACCCATGCTTCACCCCAGTTCTGTAATCAATTTTCAATGACCCAGTGCGATAGAGTTTACCAACGTAGGCTGGAAGGTCCGATGGTATTGGCTGGAGTTTAGGAGGCACCGGGACGTCGGTCACAGGTGAGGTGACCCCGGCTGAGGTCTCTGGAGGAACCGTGAAGTTGGTTACTGGCATGCCCGGTCGTCTTGCCGCCTGTCTGTCCAGCGCCGCCGGCATAGCATGCCTCCGACCTCCTTACTCCTCGGCAGTCAGCGATCATGAGAGAGAGCCAGATATCCTCTCTCTTCGTTGCGGCAACCGGTCTCCTCCTTCCCCTCCATCGCCTCACTCTCTTCTCCCTTCCCCTCCATCGCCGGTCGCACAGCTGATTTCCTCTCCGCCTTCCTCGCTCACGCCGGCCTTGGCTAGGTAAACTCTACCGCGCACGGGTTCCGTCTCTTTCCAACCCTTATTTACCGCTCGTGCCCTCGCTCTCGTAACCACCCAGCGACCTCGTGTTGTTACAATACATTTAAATTACAAAATAAATTCATAAGATAGGAAAAAAAAGGGATAGAAACACATAGTTTGAAAAAGGACGAGGACAACGGTGCTTTGGACAATGGAAAGGGCCAGAAATAAGAGGGTAAAATGTGGCCTGACTTGCACTCAAACCCAGAACCTCCCGGCTGCTGGTCCAGTGCTCTATCCATGTGCACTACCACAACAGATATAGTTTTCACTGGCAATAGGGTGGTTTCCTATTATTTCTTTATTGCCTAAATCGATGGATTATTACTTCTGGACTACGTATTTCACGCTTTTATATTTTTAAATGACGATATCTATTTTTCGCAATTAAATGAAAAGTGAAAATTTCCAAGCGCGCGAAAACGCGACAGGTAAGTATGAATGCCGGGAAAACTCCGTGTGATGTTGTCCTGGTTTCCGCTGCTGCAGGTGAGGTGACCTTGGGGTGAGGCTCAGAGTGCTGATACAACGCAGGATGCTAGCAGGTAGCAGAGTAACATGCTAGCTGGTAGCGCTTGGCTTAAGTAAGGATTATTAATACCTTATCAAACAAAGAAAACATTCCGACCTTAGCCAGTTTTAATAGGTGATTATAAAGACATGTTTCTGTGAGCTCTGTGCCTCATGCATGCATTGGTAACCTCAGACGATGTAAAACTCCTATCTACTCATATAGAAACTAGGTCCATGTGACGTCACGTGGAGTGGCATCGCATGGGCGCCAATCTGGCCTTTTTCAAAATAGGATAAAATTGACCCTTGCCATTTGTCTAAACCGGTATTTCTAAAACCAAATAATTTTATATTATGAATACAATAATGGTGGGTAACGAATCACAACCAATGCCTTTCGTTTTCTTTGATGAAGGAAACTACCTTATTCTGAGGATGAACAGGTTGTCTGGAACTCACGGAGGAGGTCCAATCATCGTTATATTCACCAAGGTAATGGCAACAAACCAATTAGGACAGCAATTACCCTTTCCTGCTGGCGCCTACAATAGAAAAATGTTTCCTCAGCTATGAGTAGCATAAGAATATTTGAAACCTCTCCGTGCGGAGCTCTTTTTTTGGGGAGGAGTAACCCTGGTATTTTCATCCCTCAGATTTGGGACCAAACTCAACTTTGGGGCCCATCCCTCACCCCAGCCACTGGTCTGGACCCTCTAACCTTATCTTAGCACGAATCCACAGTCAACTTATTATGTTACCAGTTTTTTTTTCAATCAAATTTTGCATTTGATTTTTAATAACTTACTCTTCAAAAAGAATTACAAACATTTTTTTTAAGAATTGTGGAATTTTACATTGATTTCTAGCATTAATAACAACAAAGTTAGTGAACATATAGTACTAAGAATACAAGTCTAGGAGTCCTATATTTTTAATGCTAAAATTTCATTCTAAAATTGTTCACGTATAGAACAAAACGAAGAATTCATTTCTAAGAATAAAAAAATTGTGGTATGTAACAAAATACATCATTGCAAAAACCATTGGCAATATAACCACATTGCAATGGATTCCTTTGGTGAGGATGATCATAAATGAGTGGGAGGGTCAGTCTTAATTGCCGAGGAGTGGGTCTCAGGCCGGACCTGAATGTGTCCGACATCAGTGGTCACTACCCTTCTCTCGCGTCGGCTATAGCCGACTAGCTAGGGTCGACGTCCGGTCATTTGTATTGAAAAATCCACGACAGCTATATCCAACGGTAAGTCTTCTGCGTATGAAAATGCGCATCGGCTCCACTCGATATTAGGCACGAAAGGCTTAAGATGACACATGCATTACACTTGATTGGTCATGAATAAAATAATTTAAAATATCAAAGAAAATACATCCACATGGAATTCTGTGCTATTATTTGGGAGTCAAATGTTAGAAAAAGTCGATAAAGGGTGAAAACTATCCCAAAAATTGTTTATCGCACAAATCCTTTCTTAGTATGTCGATGCATTGTTCAAGGGGTATATCATGAAATTTTCTTGGCTTTGTTATCAGTAAACTGGGCTGTGCATTGATGGGTGAGAGAATGATTCACTTTTATGAACTTATTTTTTCCTCCCAGTTTACCTCAAAGGCTTATGTGGTGCTAGCTAGGATGGCTTTTAATTAATTTCACCACATTTCCTGCACCAATCCAACAGTTCAATCATGAAAAATGAAAGAAAAAAAAATGTTTTAACCCTTTCAAGACAGTGGAGTTCTCTTCTTGGCGTGACTGCTGGACTGAGGTCCAAGAGACTCTTAAGTCCCCTCTTTACGGAGCATTTTTGATGGACATTTATTAAGAAGGGTCTCGTAGATAATCACGCACTCTCAGCACCAACCTATTTTGAACCTTCCTAGCGGGGACTCCGCATTATCTCAGACTCCAAGGGTAGTTGGGCCTCCTCCTTTCTAGGTTTACATATAACCCTACCAGCGGCATTGGTTCTCAGTCAACTTATGACTTGTTTATATGAATTAGCTACATGGATAATTGCTTTCACATAAATTGCAGGCTTTGAATTCAATTCCTCATTTTTTTATCTGAGAACTGTCAAATTTTTGAATGAAGCTCTAATGTCAATATTAAGGGACTGATCGCGTCAACAATTTCCATGTTGATGTTGTTACTGACATCAAGATGCAAGTTAAAATTTATGGTAGAATTTTGTTTAAAAATTATAAACGCTGCTCAGAAAACAAAGAATTCAATTCTTAATTTATATTTTTTGAGAAAAGAACAAATATTTATTTTGTAAACTGACTGAATAAACAGTTGTAAGACCACAGACCACAAAGAGAAGTTATATGAAACAAGGGGTCCGGGTACCTGCTCCCGGATTTTGAGGGTAAGGCCTAAGCCTCACTTTGGGTCCCAAAACTAAGACTTCACTGTACCCATTTTTACGCGTACATATTTTCGGCATTCATTCTCCTGCATAGGAAAATCTACGACGAAAATTTTGGCTTTCATCTCCTAGATTAAGAAACGTCCTGCCAAATATTTTTCCTGTTAATAGCGAAAGGGTTAAATAAGTTCTCAGATGAGGTTTGCAAAAGCCTGCAGCTGAGCACTTATTTCAACCACACCACACGAGAACAGTGGACCTTTGTGAGAAACAGGAAATTAAGATGATAGTGCTAGCAATATCAAACTGAGAGGTGCAGCACCAGTGTGTGAGAAGATGGATTGAAAGGAGGTGGCCGCTCCAAATGCCTCACCTCCAGTCCATTGTTTTGGTGGCAGGCATCTGTGTGCAGTCGCAAGAACTTGTGCATGTCTTGCTTCATCTTCTCCCCATCCCTCAAGGCTATTTTGATCATATGGTCCTCCGAATCAGCACATTTCCGGAATGAGTTAATCAGAGCCTGAAATATGAGAGGATTCATTTCACACAATTTGGAATGAAAATTCAGGATTTGCCATACTTAGATATAAAACATACACAATACATGAGGACCTATGGTAAGAAGCAATAACATGCATGAAATAGTCGACACACAAGAAGAAAGTTTATGATGCTACAATTTTGTTTTGATTTCCAAAAGTGTGTACTACGTAAACTTGTAATGAAGAAGCAGAGAGAGAATTAAGCAGCCCATTACCACATGAATCTGCCTCTCCCACTACAAAGATTCAAATTCAGTTACACTGAAATTCACAGCAATCATAACACAAAAACACAGAAATGATATTTTACCAACAAAAACTACATTACGGAAATCCAATCGCAATGGCAAACACACTGCTGCACCTGCTGAGCAAGAAATAACATGCAGGAGCAGGCTATACGGCTGAGGAGGTATATTACATACTAGAAAAAAGACTTGGAAATATCAAATCAAAACTTCTTGAGGCTACAAAAAAACTGACAAAAGAAGAATGATATCAAATGAAGATTTATTTATTTTATTTATTAACGCATAATTTAATTGGTCAAAGGCTATTGAATTCCTCAGTATAAAACACTTTAAAACATACACACAACAAGCATATGACATAAAGAGCATGAAAAATTATAGTTTATAAATTAACATTTGCACTAGACAAATAATTACATGTTGTCCTCAAAATAACTCATCCACACTGCAGTAAAGATGAACATAACCTTTGTAAATTTCCACACAATTTTTTATTGGTACGATTCGTTTTGACACTAAGGCTACATTCTCGAGTACAAAGATGTTAACCGCACAAACCTCAATTAATATTTGCCAGGGATGAGGAGGAAGGTAATGGAAGGGGGGAGGTTTCCGTCAGGGGCGTAGCAAGGGGGAAAGTCCTGGGGGACCGGACTCCTATATGACTGAAATACAGGGTGGTATCCAGAAGTAGTAGGACTGATTTTTTTCCGTGCGGGCAAGATTGAGGAGGGTCTGCAAGATTGGATATTGTGGTGGGGAGTCTAGGGAACAATTTTCGACATGCGGCAGTCGCCTGCGTGCATTAGTTGAGTGTGGAAAACTGTTTTAGTGACCTCCTGTTTAGACGCCTTGCCGTTATTTGCGATGGAGCAAAATTTAGAGCAGCGGTACGCCATCAAGTTTTGCTGCAAAATTCGAAAATCCGCAACCGAAACCAAGAAAATGATTACGCAGGCCTACAAGGATGATACCATGAGCCATTCCTTGATATTTGAGTGGCACAAGTTGTTTCGGGATGGCAGGGAGCTCGTCGAGGACGACCAACGCGCCGGGCATCCGTCAACCTCGAAATCGAAAGTGAAAGCGATGTTGATTGCATTTTTCGACCGTCGTGGAATTGTCCATAAGGAGTTTGTACCTCCTGGACATTCTGTAAACGCAAGATTTTACGCGGAAGTGCTGCGAAATCGGATCACACGCATGCGATCAGACCTGTGAGGCATTGGAAGCTCCACCACGACAATGCACCGTGCCACGGCGCGTGGATTGCGAGGGATCTCCTGGCCAAATTCGGCGTTTCCACGTTGCCTCACTCCCCTTTACAGCCCTGATGTGGCACCACCGAATTTCTTCCTGTACCCCAGGATCAAGAGGCAGCTCAAGGGGTATCGTTTCGACACGGTGGAAGCGGTCCAAGCGGCGACGACGAGGGCGCTGAACAGCATTCCGGAGGATGACTTCCAGAAGGCCTTCACGGCGTGGAAGACTCGCTACCAGAAGTGTGAGGATGCCCAAATTGATTGAAATTCTTTGTCGGTTTTGAAGAGTATTGAGTCGGTATATCAAAATGTTCGATAAATTAATTTTTTTTTAAATCAGTCCTACTACTTCTGGATACCACCCTGTATAAAAACAAAATGTCTTTCCTTCATTAAAAATAAAACAAAATATAGAGAAATCATAAATTTATAGAAGATTTCTTTGACAATGAAGTTTTATCGATTATGAAAAGTGTTAAAATTAGTTTAAAACCATCTACTTAATATGTACCCTGTTTTTAAAAAAATTTTCCACCCTGGTTTTGGAAATTCCTGGGTATCCCACTGGTTAGGGTGGAGTAGGTGGGTGGGCGTAGGAGTGGTTGCATTGTATGACTAAGTTTTGGGAAAGAAAGGCTGGGAAGGTTAGCTGGCCAGGGATGGGGGTGCTTGGTTTGATGGGGGAGTAATTTGAAGAGGGATAGTGCGGTGGTAAGGAGAGGTGAGTGCTTTTGGAATACAATGTCTTTGAGTATTTGGCCCACACTCAAATTTGACCTCTTAATCTCCAATTCTTCAAGAATGTCCATATTCTTCCCCATCTAGGCATGGTCTAGAACCTCGGCTATGAAGTCTCTGTTGTGTCCGGATTCCCACAGGTGTTCCACAAAATGGGATTGGTTCACCAAACCATGCACTCCCACCAGATAACCTTCCCAGCCTTTCCATCTCCAAACTCACAATCAGTCACACAACTCCACCAACCACCCATCTACTCCACACCAACCTCCCCCTCTTCATCAAATCCCCCACACCCCTAACAAATATAAATTGAGGTTCTTCCAATTAATATCTTTGTACTCGAGAATGAAACCTTGGCGTCAAAACGCGTGGTACCAATAAAAAAATCAATGGAAATTTACAAAAGTTGTTTATCTTCTTTCAGCATGAATTTTACCAAGTCATAGCCGAATCTATCGATTTCATCGAGAATGATATCATTTACCACATTACCAAAGCTATCTATTTAGCATTAAAAGTTTAAAGGAAGTATAATTTTTTAGCCTTATTAAGTACTTCCAAAACTTCTGGTTTTAATTGCTTGGGTGAATTCAATCGATGATATGCCCAGCAGACATAGAATAGGTGTACACCAAGGATGAAATTCCTCATGAAAAATTCATATGATTTAGCCAGGATTCAAACCCAGAACTCCCAATTACCAGTCAGGTATGCTACCGCAGTTACACCACCAAACAGGCCAAGATCTAGGGCGGGCCAGAGGGGACACAAGCCGCAGGCAGCAGATTTCAGGGGTTGGCAAAAGTCAAAAAGAGTCTTTAAAAAAGTTATTTAATTTTTCTAATTTAATTATTCAATAATTAATAAATTATTAATCAATAATATTAATATAACTTCTTAAAAGCAACATACATGTGTAATTTTAACTTCCACGTCTAAAAAAATTGATTACAGATTGATCGACAAAAAACTGATCTTTACCCTCCTGACAAAACTCCTACTTCCGGCCCGGCCACCAAGTCATCTTCCTTCAAGGTGAATCTCAGACAGGGGTTAACTCGCACAGTTTGTTCAATGAAAATATATTAAATTCAATGCAAGTATTCTAATCTGTGATCAAAAATGGCAAAGCTGAAGAATGAGATTAAGATTACTTTCGAATATTTATGAATACATTTACTTTTCTTCTTTTTTTTCAAGTCCCCTTGTGCAACATAGGTGCTGGATTCATATGATTCTAGTGCATAATCAAAAATATTTCAAATTAAATGGAATACAGACTCAGTAAAAAACTATGAAAATATTATAACAATGACCGATTAGAAAATCATAGCCATCATAAGTTATATTTAAATGCAGTGAAAGGAGAATGGATGGTCTGAATTCACTAAGTATCCTTGTCCATCAACAACATTGGAGTTATCTGGATTAAATATCTGAATTTGAAAAAAAAGTAATTGATCAATCACTGGAGAAAAAGAAAGAGAATGAGCAAAAAACAGCCTCCTACCTGGACATGTTGACGAAATTCTTTTATGTCCTTCACATGTTTTTCTATGGCATTCACTCGGTTTGTCAAGTCTTCTGTTTTTAAAATAAAGGCTGCCTTGTCCTTAAGCATTCCTTCCACCTATATTTCAGAAAAAATGTATTATTATTACAGAGATTATTAGAGATAACGATACAGATTATACTGTGTGATGCTTGGCAACAAATCCCACGAGCACCTATATGTCTATACGCCAAGTAAGAAAAAATTTATTCAAGTTATAGGCACTATTTGAAATACAGCACCTTACAGAGTAGCCACTACCAGAATACTAGCTTGTGGCACATTCTGTTCCATAGGTCAATCCCTCTTAACTTAGGCAAGTAGAGGGTAAGCTACCAAATGCTTTAACTGTCAAACTTTTTGTTCAGCCACTTGGGGCCTTTGCGACTATTACAATAATATACCCTATAAAAGTGGGGGTCTTGTGGTCTACGCAGCATCTATAGATAGGACCTCAATGAGAGCTCAAAAACTAATGCATACTATGAAAGGCCCCCTGGCATTTGATACTGGGCTGATTTTATTACAATTGTGGTGATATTACATGGGTGAATCATATACTGGAAGCCACCTATGTACGAGAATTTTGAGATTTGAATTTCACGAGAATTTTGACGAAGAGTCCTCTCGCAATCTTTTTGAAAACTTGGCCAAATAATTTCTTGTTGCCTCATAATATTCGTTGGTATAGCAGACTCAGTACCAAGGCACTGTGGAAAGCAGTGAACCGTCACCCCAAAATAACAAGATGAAACAAATAATTGATTATAGGTATTTCCAACCTAGATTCAATAAACAGGGGGTAGACAATTAACGTCGGTCCTCCACCCAAGGCTTCTGGGTAGAATTATTCCCTCCCACAATCATGTCATTAAACCTTTCAGCTCGAAGAAATTGTCAGATACACCTCTATTAATCCAGTATGACTATAAAAGGGCATGACAAAAGGTGATTCTAGGGCAGTGAAAAACAAACCTTCTTCGAAAGTTTTTCATTTTCTTCATTAAGAACTGGAACATGGTACCCGTCTGTCCATCCTATAACCTTGAGTATTTCGTCCACCTTATTCATACTGCTGCTGATTTTCTAAATACTGATTCTGAAAAAAAAAGTGTTTGAAAAAGCTATGCAATGACTTTTGACGCTTCCCGGAGAAAAGTATGAAAAAAGGACACACTACAGGATTAAATACCGTAAGAAAGTCATTTGCACACCCACGCACGCTATCACAGGAAGGAAGAACTTCATCAATGGGTTGCCATGGTTTCATGTTCGCACCATTCATAATTTATCCACAATTTTTTGCTGTTGCTATGGCAACAGTCGCAGCATTTCCCACGCAATATATCACGAAAACTGAGAGTGGGTTAACAGTTCTCGCGGTTTTGAACTTTCCACCAACCTCTTCTAGATGTCACTAAGCCCGGAAGGGCATTCACGCAGTGCACAAAATCAAATAATAGGCAGGAAAAAGAGCTGATGAAAGGGAGGAGTACAGTAGCGGCGGTTTTAAATTGAACTATAAAGGAGTTTTCTAAATATTTCAAAATACCAATGCATGCCCACGGCCCAAGGTGGATGGTTACAGTCGTCATGCCATAGTAGAAACCGCTCTGGCGAACCATGCGCCATTTTAATGGAAAGTTTTGGGATAACCCGATAACCAATTCATAGTTGTGTGCAGCCCCATGACACTTCCTATCCCACTCCATTGGGAACCCATGGTCTTTTATTGAAGTCGTTTCCTCAACCTGCCGCACGTTTGCCGGGGCGGCGCCACGTATTCTGGAGGGCAAGAATTAGCGGGTAAGTTAATTTCCGTATTGTTGAGCGCATACTACAGGTGAGTGGAAATAGTCATTTTTGTAATTAATTAAGATTTAGTTTTCATTTATTTTCGAATGTTAGTCTTCTGCATTATTTCCTTACTGTTCTACATTAATATTTCGTGGATATATATCGCGGATTTACTGAAAAAAGGAAAATGCCGTGGACGTGTGTGGTACCGCGTTGCACCACTGGTTATGGCCACAAGACTTCGGGGATTTCGCTTTTTAGAGTCCCCAAGGACCCTGAGAAGCGATGAAATAGCTGTATGATTCCTTTTTTTGGTGTGCTAAAGCTGCAAAATTTATACATATTTTAAATTACAGGTTCTGCTGTTCCAGTGGTCAATGTCATTCACAGTGGAGGAATGAAGTAACACTGAGAAAATGCAAGATGTGCGACGGCTTTCATCAACTATTCATCATTCTCTCCTACTAAATTGAATCTCTTAGAATGATTAGTAATTAGAAATAGAAATTAGTAATAGAAAGAATTAATAGAAATGTTAACCCATTTACGGCCAAAGGTGCGAAAACGCACCATTTTTTAACTAGTTTGTGAAAAAATATTTACTCCGTTATTTAATAGTTTTTCCATGGTAAATTAGCTTTTGGATGGTAAACTTATTTTTAAAGCTATTTTCTTTAATAATTTTGACGTGATTATTTAGTTATAATTTTTCAAGTTTACTAAATTTCTAGCTCATCGAGGGCTATCAACTTAATATTTTTTTACGAGTGCACTAAGAATATTTATGAATCCTAATACTAGTATTAAAAGTGCACTAATAATGCTTAATTATTCAGAATTTTTAAAACCAAATAGTATATTTAGAGATGTACAATTTTGACACTTGTAAACAATGGTACGTTTTCGCACCTTTGGCTTTTGGGGGTATGGTGGATTAGGACTGAGGCACCGTACCGAGAGACAAATGTAGCAAACCTTGGTCACTAATATTGTACGCCGCCCTGTAATTATTCGGTGAATCAATTTAATCCCTGTTGGGTTTTAAATACCATAAAATGTACTTTCTTATCTTATTGGTCTCACAGCTGTCGTCTTCTAAAATGTGGCTTCTTTTAGCCATTGTGCACTAATGAGCAGCTCAATTCCCCGCCACGAGCCCTATCGGTTTTCAACTGTGTGTAATGTACTGTTTCTCAAACAGCGCTGGTCATTCAGAAACGGATCACTGCTATGTATAGTTCGATGGATCTTACCTTCTAACGCTAGAAGAAAGCTTCAAGAAGTTAGTCTCATTGGTCTATACGCATTCGTTAGGTATGACGGGAGCAGCTGGGTGATCTTACATCTTCAATATCAACGTTTCAGGTAACGTAGAAGTGAAAAAAATTATCTTTTTCATTTCATCAAATTTTCCGAGACTACTGTAGGTGGATAATAAAAGAAGGTGTATGTCCACCCAAGATATCTTGACCACTTTAGAGGAAACCCTGGATTCTGTAGATGACGCTACGGATGTTGTCTAAATACCGCCAGAATTTAAGAACTTGACTGATGAAGAAGACGTCGATGGTAACATTTGAACTGCGAAGCCGATTAACAATGACATCGCGGTAACAGTGCAAACGCATCGAGGCGATAGCATAGTGGAGCACCGGCTGAGTGCGCAAGAAGAAGAAGGAAAGCCATCAGAGTACCAAAAAAGATATCCAGTCGTCTGATAAAAGGCACTAATTTTCCAAAATGGAAAAAGGATATTGATGCTAAGTTTTTGGGTCATCCAATATCAAAAGAGAAGGAATACGACAAAAAATAAGACGTGAATCTGGAGGTATGTCTCCATCTGACATTTTCCTCTGGTTTCTTGATGACGAGGTTTGGGAGGGAATGGTATATTTTCCAAAAAAAGTAATATATGTTACTTATAGCAGTAGGCATCGGTTACAATTACGGTTACGGTTTGGGAGGGAATGGTATATTTTCCAAAAAAAGTAATATATGTTACTTATAGCAGTAGGCATCGGTTACAATTAGTATTGTAGACTTGAGAAGTGTCTTGAGATTTTGATTCTCTCTAGGTGTCATGTGCTCCCGCAGCAGGACTTGCACTTGTCTAAAGATATTATAAAGATAAATGGGTTGAATTAGTTCGTCAAACTATGAGTAGAAAGAGATAAAGGAAAATATCCACCTTTTCTCTCGACAAAACGGACAAATGTGCAAAGCTGAGACCAATATTTACTATGCTGAATGCTAATTTTTTGCAGTTTGGAATTTTTTCTCATCACCTTTCTATGGATGAGCAAATGGTTCCGCGATTTCCACTCAGCAAAATTGTTTATACAAGATAAACCGGTTTGATTAGCGTTCAAATTATGGTACCTATGCTCTTCAGATGGTTACCTCATCCAATTTGTCTTCGTATTCAGGGGCTAAATCAATCAAACTCTAATGGAGTGAAGGTAGGATTAGGAGCTATCTTTGTTTCCCATCTCTTGAAAATAATTCCCGAAATTACTCAGCATCGGTCATTTTTTGACAACTTCTCTTATACATGTTTCTTGTTCCAAACACTGAAGGAAAGGCGATCCTTTGTAACTTGAACCACTCGGGAAAATAGAACTGGAAAGTGCCCGCTTGAAGACCCTAAAGCCCGTATGACACTTGCCAATTTATTGGCCAATATATCGGCGCGCAATATTGGTTAAAATATTGGGCTTTAGGCATCGTATGACACGTACCAATATTTACACCAATATTGGCCGTTATAGTGTTCTAATGCCCCACTAGAGAACGCCACATAACACAAAATGACAAAAGAGCATCTCAAGACGCAGATTGATTGCCAATGAGCTACAGAATGGGAGGTGGCATAATAATTGTAAATTTAATAACTATTTCGAGGGGCTGCAAAGATATTCTCGAATTGCTCGAAATTTCATTCGGGTGAGTTCCTTGAATGATGAGAGATAGGAAATATTGTGATCTCATAGGTGAACCAAGATAACGTAGCGGCTCGTTTTGGCTGGAATATGTTCATCGAATAAACAGAGATTGTGTCATCAATTGGGACTTTCACCCGAAACTTTAGCGCTCAAATCATGAAAAATAGTTTAATAATTGTAATTTAAACAAAATATAGACGCAATCGAGGAGAATCACGACGTTTTTATTCATTAAATATCCGAAATGTTATTTCCGAAATACCCACTTTAGACAGTTGATGTTTGTGAATTTATGTTCTCTCAAAGTACATATTAATTATTTGAGCTATTCCATGGATTGCTATGCTTCTAAAGTTTTTATATATGATATTAAAATTCCGAGGTGAAATGTTTTGCAACGAGCTTCTAGATTTGGCCACTAGGAGTCGACAAGACTGAGTTCTGATTGGAGATTGGCCTCGAGAAAATAGAACCCGTTCTAAAATCTAGATTGGCCAAGAAATTGTGCCCAATATTGTGAAACGGAGATTGGGCTAGAAATTGGTGTGTGTCAGTGGGTCCACAATCCAATATCCAATGGATTGGCCAATAAATTGGCAAGTGTCATACGGGCTTAAAGCTTTTGGAAAAAAACCTCTGAAAATTGATTATGCTTTTGACGAGGAATCTGAATTGTTTGCGGTCAAATGGAATGAAGCCTCTGTTGCAATTGTGGCCAGCAACAAATAGCCAATTAACCATTTGAAAGAAAAGGCATAACTATTCCCTAACTTCTGTCATTCCAATAACCCCATAGGTGGATTATACATCACGATAATGCAAACGCGAATTATAGAATCAAAATCAGAGGGAAAAAGTGGTGGTGGACATTGTTTACCAATTTACCGGAAAGTGTGTTAACTAATTCATTGAAAATCTATAGGAGGGCCAGTTGGCTCAAAATGTCTCCAATTGATTTCTCAAATATCACATAACGCGCTAACGTCAATCAAAGGTGACCGATTCAGTTATGGCAATCACTAAGAAATACATGCAGAAGGACCATCAAATCCGAAAAAAGACAAACCTTCTCGTAATTCTTTACTAGCAGACACTAAAGAAGATAATGCAGGTCATATTATCGAGAAAAAGGTAACAAGGAAAGGTGTAGGTAATGTAATAGGCACAATGTATATTTTTGGGTAAAATGTAATGTGCCCTTATATTCAAATGATTTTCATTAATAAAAGGGATTTTTTGTAGAATGAACGGTTACTTAATGATTTTAATTGCTAAATTATGCGTTTCTATGTGTTTATAAATTAAAAAGATGGAAAAGAAAAAGATTATAGTTTTTCACGGTATGTTAACCGAAGTACCCACATTCCGCCAAAGGTGCGAAAACGCACCATTATTTTTTGGTATAAATAAATTTTTTAGAGCCCCAAATTTTTCAAAATTTCTTTTCTAGTATCTATTAAGACTAAATATGATGATAAATTCAAATATTTCTACCGAATATTAGCCTTGGCCGTCAATGGGTTAAATTGTGAATACTTAAAATTTATTTTTCATGAAATTACCTTGCATTGATTGTATGAATAATCTCAGTTTCAATAGCATTGTGTAATCATTCTGGAAATGTAGATTTGATGTGTGTGTACATTATATAAGTTGGAAAAATGTGTACCGTTTTCATTCTTAATACCTCTTTCGATGATTTCTTTTAATGCAGCTGTTATCGATGGTGCGAGCAACTCTCATTAAAAGTACATTTACCGCGTATTAGAAGTATTAGCCTGTGGTTTCTGTCGTAATACTCATCTAATTTTTGGGCGAGAGATAATATTTCAGATTTTCCAGCACCTGAAAGTGATCAGACATCCGCAAATCCCTCGGATTATATCCATTGCACTGTTTTCGTGGAAGTTTATTCGGAAATTATTTGCAAAATCTCTTTCGTCTCTATCTTTCATATGGTATTTTACTTCCTTAAGGGTGCGATTCATAGACGACACTGAAATTGCTCACTTTACAAAGTCTCTCTTTACGGTAAAGTGAGACTTTAGCTAAATTTCGTTTCAGAGTCGTCCCAAGGATCTCACTTTATAAAGTGGAACTTTAGCTCCTAAAGTCTCGATCATGCATTGAAATTTTTGGAATTTTAGAGAACGGAGGTATAGTATACATTTTTCACGTACATCGGAGACACCGCCCCTATGCTGATATTTGGAATCAAAAAACAAATGAGTAACTACAAGCGGTAAGAAAGTTTGGGTTAACATTTTTGGTGTACATCCTCATGTCGGTATTTATTGGCATTTGACATCATTTAATGACTAGAATATGTACGAAAATGATAACGTGGTAATTTTAGAGAACGGAGGTATAGTATACATTTTTCACGTACATCGGAGACACCGCCCCTATGCTGATATTTGGAATCAAAAAACAAATGAGTAACTACAAGCGGTAAGAAAGTTTGGGTTAACATTTTTGGTGTACATCCTCATGTCGGTATTTATTGGCATTTGACATCATTTAATGACTAGAATATGTACGAAAATGATAACGTGGTTTTGTTTTGATGTCATATATCTATGGGCAACCATGTTTGAGGAATATATCAGTGTAAATATTCGATGTGAACTTGGGGTAACATTTCTGATGAACAATTTTCTCATGCAGCATTTATCCTTAATTCCATCGTTGTGGAGTAAAAATTCAATAGTGAATAATAAGTAGGTAAACATGTCGTGTTATTATGCACCTAGAACGCTTATTTGATGCAAATAAAAGCTTTTTGACCTTTTACATTATTACGTGAATAGAATGTGTCTATAATCATTAAGTCATTTTGTTTTGATGTCATCTAACTATTGGCAATCATGTTTGAGTAATGTATCAGTGTAAATATTCGATGTGTACTTGGGGTAACATTTCCGATGAACAATTTTCTTGTGCGGCATTTATCCTTATTTTCATCGTTGTGGAGTAAAAATTCAATAGTGAATAATAAATAGGTGAACATATCGTGTTATTATACAACTAGAACGCTTATTTGATGCAAATTAAAGCAATGGGAGTTATTTTGGTTTCAGAAAGTTTGGGTTAACATTTTTGGTGTACATCCTCATGTCGGTATTTATTGGCATTTTACATCATTAAATGGCTAGAATGTGTCTCGTAATGATAAAGTGGCTTAGTTTTGATGTCATCTAACGATGTGTAAACATGATTGAGGAATATATCAGCGTAAATATTTGATGAGAACTTGGGGTAACATTTCTGATGAACATTTTGCTTACGAGGCATTTATCTCTATTTTCATCATTGTGGGGTAAAAATTCAATAGTGAATAATAAATACGTAAACATTTCTTGTTACATTTCAACTAGAACGCTGATTTGATGTAAATTAAAGCAATGGCAGTTATTTTGGTTTCATAAAGTTTGGGTTAACATTTTTGGTGTACATCCTCATGTCGGTATTTATTGGCATTTTACATCATTAAATGGCTAGAATGTGTCTCGTAATGATAAAGTGGCTTAGTTTTGATGTCATCTAACGATGTGTAAACATGATTGAGGAATATATCAGCATAAATATTTGATGAGAACTTGGGGTAACATTTCTGATGAACATTTTGCTTACGAGGCATTTATCTCTATTTTCATCATTGTGGGGTAAAAATTCAATAGTGAATAATAAATACGTAAACATTTCTTGTTACATTTCAACTAGAACGCTGATTTGATGTAAATTAAAGCAATGGCAGTTATTTTGGTTTCATAAAGTTTGGGTTAACATTTTTGGTGTACATCCTCATGTCGGTATTTATTGGCATTTGACATCATTTAATGACTAGAATATGTACGAAAATGATAACGTGGTTTGGTTTTGATGTCATCTAACTATGGGCAAACATATTTGAGCAACTTCTCAGTGTAAATATTTGATGTGAACTTGGGGTAACATTTCTGATGAACAATTTTTTCATGCGGCATTTATCCTTAATTTCATCGTTGTGGAGTAAAAATTCAATAGTGAATAATAAATAGGTAAACATATCGTGTTATTATACAACTAGAACGCTTATTTGATGCAAATTAAAGCAATGGGAGTTATTTTGGTTTCAGAAAGTTTAGGTTAACATTTTTGATGAACATCTTCATGCCGGTATTTTTGACCTTTTACATTATTTCGTGAATAGAATGTGTATCTAAATCATACAGTGGTTTGTTTTTTATATTACCTAGCTATGTGTAAACATGTTTGAGGAATATGTCAGTGTAAATATTTTATGTGAACTTGGGGTAACATTTCTGTTGAACCAACCTTACAAGGCAGTCATCTAGATTTTCAACATTGTAGGGAAAAAATTCAATTTTGAATAATAAGCAGGTTAACATTTCTTGTTATATCACAAGTAGAACGCTTGTTTGATGCAAACCTAAGCACTGGGAGGTATTTTGGTTTCAGAACGTTTGGGTTAACATTTTTGGTGAACATCTTCATGTCGGTAATTATTGACTTTTTACATTATTTCGTGACTAGATTATGTCTCAAAATCATAAAGTGGTATGATTTTTATATTATTTGACTATGTGTAAACATGTTTGAGGAATATATCAGTTTAAATATTTCATGTGAACTTGGGGTAACATCCCTGATGAACATTTTGCTCACGAGGCATTTATCTTTATTTTCATCTTTGTAATATTTATGATAATAAATCTGAACCAGTAAATAATTCTTTCTTTCTATTTATCATTTATACTAATGCAACTGTTTTAAAAATTGTTCAGTACCTTTTCAATATTGGCTACACATTTGAGATATCAAGGACCTCATACCAATGTAAAGTATTCAGTTTGCAGATCTGTCTATGTTGACATTCAGGAAAGGGTAACTGAGCATTTTTGTTGTAATCTTTACAATGCTTTCATGTGAAACCAAGGGACTCGAATATTTATTTGCTTACGGTTGAATCAACCCAGTAAACACGAATAGCTGCAGCAGCGCTGCACAGGGGTTTCACAGCTGCAAGTTCGTTTCCGTTTCAATGAAGCGCGGTAACAGCGCTTGTGCAGCGCTCTTTCGCAGCGCGCTGGCGAAACATGCAATTGCAGCGCATCAACAGCGCATGCGCAAAGCATGCCTGCAGCACGCTGCTGGAACGCTGCTAATGCGAGTTTGTGCAACAATGCAACAATCCTCCACTACGCGATTGTTTACCAGGGTGCTTGGGAAGTTTACTGAGTCTATGGCGGCCAACGTTGTGGAACTGTTGATCGTCCTTGGGGATTCTTAATAGGTAAGAATTTATCATCTTCTTTTAAAATGTATAATTTTAGTTAATTTAAATTCAATTCTCCTTGAAATTAGGTAGAATTGGCATTCTAGCATGGTGAATATAAACACATTTTAAGACTTTGTGTTTTTGTTTACATACGTGGTCGTAGTTATGTTCGGAACCATTGGATATAAGCTTTTAAATATTGATTATATAGGTTTCCATTAATAGTGAAATAGGAAATGTGTAACGCATGTCACAGGAAAAGTTCGCAGCTCAAAATTTTTTAGTTAGCCAACCTTTTTAGTAAAATATTAAAAAGATTGTCTAACGAGATGGTCTGACGCGATGATGTATTATGCAGTACACGAGTTAAAATTAATGGACATTTCTCATAGCAGGAAAACAACTAGATCCGCAAGCACCTGGTGGGAAAGAAAGAGAGACTAAGCGGCCGGCAACAGCAGAAGAGTTGTATGGTAGTATTTTTATCATGTATTTATTTATATAAGTACTGACATAAAGGTCACTTACCTTTCCACATTTAAAATTTTAGGGTTCATGCAAGCTCAGGAGAAGATATGGGAAAAGAGATACATGAGATTAGATGGGAAGGTGAGCATGGCTTTAAGCATGCTCACAGAATTAAAGAAAGAGCTAAAGTCCAAGCCTGTAGTGAATGAAGAGAGCATTTCCGTCAACCGGAAATTCCCTCTTAAAACTTTGGATGATGTAGAGGAGCTTGAGAGGGAACTGTCAGAGGATGTATCTCTCCACAATAATTTGGTAAGGCCTCAATCATTTGTGTTTAATTCTTTTATGATAATTTCAACCAGAATTCCATTGATTACATAATATTTTTCTTTACAGGTTACTCAAATTGCTCGCATTTGTGGTGATGAGGAGCAGCCCTCAGTATACAAAATTTTATATTTTGTATTCACTGACGAAGCAGCGAAGCACTTCTGCCTCACCGGAAAGTCTGGAGTTGAGGGGATGAAGAAGAAAAAGTTTATGGGAACGAAAATATGCAGTGTCATTATGGGTGAGTGTCTTCGTGTATTATGTCTATCATTAATCAGTACTCTAATGTATACTTAAAACAGAGTAATCATTAATAAAATCATTTATTGCAAACCTGTATTTTCAATTAATTCTTGCTGCCCCTCACATACTTAAGTAGTACTTGAAGATTGCTATTATCGGCGCAAAAATGGTAGAATGCTGAACTTTAAGCATTTGTATAAATTCTGCCGAAGCTCGACAGTCGTGTCAGATATCGTTCAACTCATTGTTTATTTGACTACAACAATGGATCATTAGTACAACGATATCTGAAACGACCCTGTGGAGCTTCGGCAGAATTTCATACAAATGCCTAAAGTTCAGCGTTCTACCTTTTTTTGCGGCGATAGTATAGTGGCACATTAGGAATGTATTTTCAGCGATTCGGACATGCGTTTGAAGCGATCGTGGCACATTAGCGCAGCGCTCCTGGCATGCTTGTGCAGCGCTTATGACATGCTTGTGCAGCGCTTATGACATGCTTGTGCAGCGCGTATGACATGCTTGTGCAGCGCTTATGACATGCAAAAAAGGGAAGTTTGGGAGTGCTAGACGCGCTGCAGCAGCGCCTTCGCCGCAGCTGCAGCGCTGCCGCGAAGCGCATCTGATGCGCATCTGCAGCATTTTGTGTTTACTGGGAATATCTGTATCTAATGTTAGTTTGTAGTCCAACAGTACACATTGGTCCTATATTTAGTGGAACCTATGTAATATGTTTTCAGATAATTAGTATATTAAAAAAAAGTGTTTCCATTTACAAAAGGTAAGTACACTACCTTTAATGATGCTTATCTGCAATAAATTATTCTTGTACTACAAAGCAGAAAGAGAAGCTAACCGTTGCTGAAGGTCAATGACATCATGTAGTATTACTGCTGACACCGCAGTATGTGAATCAATGGAATAGAAGATTTTAAAGTCAACAGCGGAGATTGAGTGCTTTCTCAGATTTAAAGACCATTCTCCATTAATGGACTCTAGGGAAAATCCATGATAATTATCATTCACAAACAGTAATAAAGGAAGTGGTCCCAGGTGGGAGCCCTGTGGAAAAGCAGATGTTGCATAAAATTGTGATGGTTCTGCATTCTGGATTTTATTTGTTAGTCCTCTCTTTGACTTATAGCATGGGACCACATATTCCATTGGCTTTCAGTTTTGCTGCTGATAGAAAAATGATAAACTTAATTGAATGCATTTGGAAAAATCACAATACACTCTACCTGAAAATGATCAGTAGGATCTGTAGCTACTAATAGCTGAAAAAGCAAAAGGTTTGTACCTAGTAGTTGAAGTAACGCACCTAAATCCTTGCCCTTAATCAGTAATCAGGTTTTCAAACACTTTGGCAAAAACTGACTGAATAATGGTCTATAATCACTAAAGGCTGCTTTACATGGGGCATGTAATTGCGCAGGTTAGAACTGCATTAATTTTCAATACGGCATAAAATTGCGAGAATGTGAGCTTGGGATTAGAAGAGGGGCTATTTTGTCATGCATTATCGAATGCGTCCTAGGAATTCACTGCTTTACAGGACACAATTTTGACTGTGCCTTTGTACATAAGTCTGATTGTGCAGTGACTTTCCACTTTTTCATTTTTTTAATAGTGTTAACGTTTTTACACACAGGTATCACAATTGCTTTTTTGGAGGAGCTAGGAATTATGCCAGCATCTAGAGACTTGTTAAAGATAATATGGAGAGCTATTTTAAATGTTTTGTTAAGAAGTGGGGACACAAATTCAACTGCATTCTTGAAGGAATAATACTACTTTTCTCATGAGTTACATGCAGTGGCATAGCCAGGAAGGTCTCTTGCCCTCTCTCCCCCAAAAGCATTAGTTTTAGCAGAAAAATATTAACCTATAAAACAAATTAATTCTATTCCACCAATACTAGGAAGCAAAACTAATATTGACTATTATTTTTGTGAAGCAAAATAGCATAACATGTCAATTTTACAGATAAAAATGTTCACATTTTCCCCAGAGGATTCCACCACTGTACCCCCAACACCATTCTAGCTCAGGTGCGCAGCTAGGAATTAGGCAAGGGGAGGTTTTAGGCGCAACTAACACTGGGGGATCTGAGGGTATGGAATACCCACTAGGATAAGAGGGAGGTGCGGGGGCCCTCCCCTAGAAAATTTTTCAGATAAATGGCGAGTTTTACCACTTTCGGATGGATATTTTTATTAATCCTTACACTATTCTATTAGTAATATTAATGCAATTAAGTAAAATGGATTAAATTTAAAAATTTCTCTGAAATCTGGGGGAGGGGTTTATCCCCAAAACCCCTCCTTGCTGCGCCTGTCCTAGCTACACCCCTGGTAACATGAGGCCAAAAGAATTACCTAATGGTCTAATGATCACCTATTAACATCTCTTGATGAGGTGATTGAATTTCATGTACTCAGTCCGATCACCATTTTTTAAAGGTTAAATGGTAAATTTTATTTTGAGTGATCCAAATTTTGAGAGCAGGGAAGAATCATTTAGGATAATTACTCTTACTAAAGAAATTTACAGGAGTGAAAATGCAAACAGCATCTTAAGTACTGCATAAAAACTATTCATAGCATCATATAGCGATTTTGGTTTCATAAAATCTTATTGTCGGACCAGTAAATATAACTTGAAATAATAATTCAAACCAATAAAATCAGTTTTGAAAGTCATACAACAGTGTGATAAATACCACAGGCTTAATGGCAAATATTTTCCTCATACACTGACATCATTGATAGAATTATACTGTGTTTCCAAGTGCTTTTAAGAGTTCTAGTCTTTTTCTGGGCAAACCTTTATTTGTACTGTTAGTACAGCACACTCCCGATTATCCGGCTACGGTTTATTTGGGTTGTGGATTATCCGTGCATGATTGTCACTCTTGCTCTTTTTTTCTGCTATATATTTTTTTTTAAAATACAATCGGACGCAAAATCATCGGAATTACTGCATTAATGCGAGGATACACCAGGCTTATTATTTCCGTTACAATCCCCTACGTAAAACTGAAGCGATCGCGCGCTAGCTGCATTGACGGGATCACCGTGTTCCTATTTTCCAAGCCTCGCAATGCACGACCGCGCTCCGTGATCACGGATACTCCTTTACCGACCTTGGGATACACGCCCCGCAGCAGCTGCAATCTGGGCAACTTGTGCGAGACGCAACTAACATAAATGGCGCGGTGCCTGAAAGTAATTTCCGACGTCGAGTAGTGGTTTTGAAGCATTCTTTCAAACCACTTTACTGCATCCGTGATCACACAGCCACGGATGTGTGGTTTTCGAAACCAGGCCTTATACAGAGCATTAATAATACAAGCACAACAATCTTATCGCCGCTAAAAAGATCGAGAACTGGCGAAGAAAGCTCTCATTGAGTCCGGGAAGCACTCTTAAATAACAGAATACCTGCATAAATAATATTATATTGTTTTTTACGTAAATTATGAACATTACCAGACATTTAAGTAAAAGTTTAGGTTATCCGTGTTTTACGATTATTCGTGCCGTCTCTCCCCATCATTAGCCCGGATAATCGGGAGTGTACTGTATATGAAGTCATTTTCTTTTTATGCATGGGCTAATAATTCTCATGTACTGACTAAACTAGCAAGTGGTACTCATTTAAATACAATGGGTCGCAAAGATTTAAATATGGATTAATTTATTATGAAAGAGGTGGTTTACTGTTTATAGCATGTTAAAGTAGAATTGTTTCTTAAGCAATGTTTCGAGATATTAGTAATGGTCCAAGTCTGACCTAAATGGAAAACACCAGAGAGCTCTGCTAATGTCATATGCATAGGAAGAACTGAAGCCCTGAAATACATTTACTCTATCATGTACCTTTCCGCGTGAACATGAAGCCCAAACACCTAACTTCTTGGTGTTCTACTGATCTAAATAAACAAGAACAGATACCTACCAATATAATTTCCTAGAAGCAGGAAAAATTCAGTTACAGTAGACTCTCGTTATTACGAAGTTCATCGGACCGATAGCCCGTAGGTATGTAATAACGAAGTTCGTATGAACGTTTCTCTTGGGAATCGTCGAAAAAACCGTACGTGATAAATGCGATTAAATTACGCGGAAATAAATATAAACAGGAAAAATCGTTTCAGTTTCGGCATGCGGCATGACGTTATCGAGGGTTGATATCCTCCCGAGTACAGTAAGTCCGATTTACGAACTAGATGCGTTCCAAGACCTTGTTCCTAAGTTGATAAACCTACGGTCCGGCCGCCGAGAGTTGTCCGATGACATGCAGGATAGTCTACGTCGGGGCAGCGTTGCCAGGTGAGAAAGTGAAACGCCTATAAGGGCCTCCGTGAAGAATGGAGACGGAAAGGACGACGAGCGTGAAGGACCCAGTGGAAGAACCACTTGTTTTGGGGATTCGAAGAAAGGGCATGTTTTAGTTGATCAGGCTTATTTCGCTGCTCTGTATGCATTTGACAACGTTGTATGACTAGGCATGTGTGAGGTGCGTTTGGGGGACAGCGATTGCCTGCAATCCGTGCTGGCGAAGAGTTATCCGCACCTCCTATTCTGCCGTCATCGGACCGGTCGTCCTGCATGCAAGGCATCGAGGAGTACGGTTATGATGCAGAATGCAACACTGCGCTAACTCACGATTGTGACGAATTGATCTAGCTGGGCGTGCAACGCAGCCGAAAAAATCGCTCTCCGCGGCAAGGAACAACGGGCGAAACGTTGAACAGTTCCTAACTTCACACCGGAATGAATGATACTTTGTTCAGATTATGCCCAGAGTACGATTTCCTCTACGCCGCACGGCTTAGCAACGGCTAAATCAAAAGGCACCAAATTCGAAATTTTTTAATGGTGTCATCTCTGCAAGTTCGTAAATCGAATGTGCGAAGGAAGAGAACTAACTATGTACATCAAATTTACGAGCTGTGAGTCTGTCACCGTGATTCCCAAGGAATGAAGTTCGTTATATGACGCTGCGCGAATGGTGAAGAAATAACCATAAATGACGCTCTCGGTCACAGTACATGAGGACAACTTAAACGTGGCGTGATAATTAAAACTAAGCGTAGTGAATATCCATCTAAATGCCATAGCTTATGCGTGGAACTTCGTAATAAAGTTCATTTTGTAACTACCAGGACCGGGACGGAGGTTCGTAATTTCGTAAAAACGAAAATTTTTAATAACGTTTCTTTTCCTATAGCTTGGATAGCTTTTCGTCGGGACCAACGATTTGCTTCGTAAAAGCGAGAACTTCGTAATAACGTTGTTCGTATTAACGAGAGTCTACTGTTACATACCACAGTTCTCCAACCACAATTGTATTCCATACAAGGAATTTATAGAAAAACTTATTTTTCTATGCATAGAAAATTTAGTAAAATGGTAAAAAAAAGCTCATACTGATGACTTCCTATGATCAATTGAGTAAGTTGAAGTTAAAGTTATCAAGTAAGTGTAATAAATGGGCTATGTGCTTTAGAAATTTTCCGCATGCCAACACTAATACCAATATGTTAGTGAAAACATTTCACAACACTCTGAAAACCCATTACCTTAACTGGAAAGTTAACAGGATATTAGATGATTTTGTAACAATTATTTTCAGAATGCAAAAACAGCGTACCTGTCTCTAAAGTACAATAGGATTATTGAATAGCCACCTCTTGGATTTGCAAGCGTAAATTGTTTACACCATTACAAAGGCATCAAAATCCTTGATGAAAATGTAATGGTAGTGACTAAAGGCTAGTGTTGGAATGTCAGAGCCCAGTCTGATCCTTCGTCTTTGTACTTTGTCAAGTTGGCCAATGGTGATTGTAGCCTTCCAGAGTTGTGCTTCGTAAAATGCTGTAGGTTATCTTGTGCGGGTCTTTGTTCACACATGTATATTTGCTCATACAGTGACAAACATTCAATATGGAAGCACGTTCATAAAGTTCACTCTTTTCAAGTTCGAAATCATCATACTTCATCAGCCCCTGCCTTTGAAGTTGAAAGTACAGCAAAATTGGACCTTTGCTCATCATCATTTTCCAATAATGATTAATCTAAAGAACAGTTACTCCATTCTATAGAAAAGAGTTTGAAGCAAATAAAATCATTCATCAATCAAAAAAAGTCACAGCCTCTCCTTCTCCATGTTCTTAACACTTTAAAATTACTGCTCGAGAAATTCGATGCAATTGAGCATACCACAGAACCTCCTAAACTGCAGCATGCAAGAGTACCCCCTACCTCTAATCTATAAGCAACTCAGTACAGGTTGCACCAAACCTCAAAGGATCGCAAACCCACCAAGCACTACTTCCAGAGCCCTAGCCGAGATCAACTAGAGTCCATTAAAGATTCATTAATGAATAATGAGTGTTGCTCTTTCACAGATCGAATTTCTTCGAACAGTAATCTTCTGAAAACTGTTTGCAGGAGTGGCCAATATACAGTCAATTCTGTGCATCTAAATCACTTGATTGTTTTATAAGTCATTTAGAAGTTGAGCAATTAGCCTAGTGTGTATCACCAGATTTTCAAAGAGGCTGGCTGTACGATACTGTAATCGCAGTTTTTCTAACAATTGTAAGCTCATCTATATCTACTGCTAGAATTATAGATACGGCAGTTTGTAGTTAGCAATATGAAATTAGAGAAGGTATTATCCCTTTTTCAGAAAATCACCTTCAAAGATGTAACTAAGCTAATTATTCCATTTAATCCATTGAATTCACATTGGCTTCTCCTAGTAGTTAGGCTTAATGAAAAAGAAATTGATTTTTATGACCCTTCCAGTGATAGCATTAAGCCTATGTATAAATACGGTATTGCTCAGTGGGTTATATTCCTTGGTCATAAATGTAGTGGTGAGATTGCAGACTGGAAGACATTTCACCCAAAGCATCTGTTGCAAATTGATGGCCTTAACTGTGGGGTTTACATATCAAGGTTTGCTGAGCAAGATCTGAAAGGACAACCAGTCGATCCAGTTGCCTACAGGAAGTTAATGTTCAACACAATCACTGGGAGAAGCCACTGAAAACCATGCTTGCAGGCTACCCAATTGCCAGAGGTTAAAGCAATGTTTGTGTCTTCAATAGCTGCACCTTTTCATTCTTCTTTCCTATTTCATTTTCCTGTGTGCCTTAAATATTTTGCATGACATTTTTTCAGATCTTGAGATGACTTGCATCACATGCATCTTCTACTTACTTCTTCCTACTATCTTTTCAAATTTGATAGAGCATACTTCCTAGTTCAGAATTATAGCATTTGTATCATTTTATGTGCTAGTCATATTTTATTTTTTGTATTGGAAGGTATGCCAAGATAGCATATTTTTATTTGATTATTCTAGTCATTGCCATACATAACACCTTGAGTCTTCCACAAGGTCATGACTTTTATTTAGCTTTATCTATAAGGAAGTGCTAAGGTGCTTTCTATAAAACTGTGCAATATTTTTTGTCCTGAAATTTGATGTCATGTACATTACAGCTTGCTTAGAGAGCAAATTTTTGTCCAATCGTTTTGTAAACAGCAAGCTAAGAAATGAATACGTCAAGCTGAGTTGCATAGCCATTTCTAATCATATGCAGCATGTCTATAATCATTCAATAACAACTGGCTCTTAATATCCTTGATAAATAACATATGTACATATCTTTCTATTTTCCTAAGTCTTGAAGGCTCAGCATGTTAAGAGAATGTGCAAGGAATTTATTTATCTTCAGTTACATTATTTTTTACGTGATAGTAACACCTATATTGTAAATATGTAGATAAGCAGTTTGCATGTCCCTTTCCAAGGACTACTACCTTGTCGCGGTGGAAGGGCTTGTGTGTTCCGTGAAATCTGCACAATATTGGCAAATGATACATTTTTCTCACTGTCATGTAAATTCACACCAATAATTTACAAGGGTATAGGAACCAGACTACAGGTAGTAAAATCCAGATAAATCGGCAAAGGTGATATCAACAGCAGTCTTATCAACAATACCAAAATGGATAGCTGTTGAGTGTTACTTTCATGTACATATTTAAGGTACATACAGATTTTTTTCTGAAAATAGTCTATGTATTTTTGGAAAGTGTCTCTGAAAATAATTTTTTGAAATGAAAATTATTCTGTGAAAGTATTCTTGCCTCAATTCAATGCCAAAAGAAAAACAGCTATTTTTCTTTTTAACTAAAAATTTCTTTGTCAGCAAAAACATAAGTCCATCACCTGGCCCGAATGATTGATGGCAGTCCCCTTAAGTTAATATAACAAAAAAATTTTGCCTATTTATTATTCACTATTGAATTTTTACCCCACAATGATGAAAATAGAGATAAATGCCTCGTAAGCAAAATGTTCATCAGAAATGTTACCCCAAGTTCTCATCAAATATTTACACTGATATATTCCTCAATCATGTTTACACATCGTTAGATGACATCAAAACTAAGCCACTTTATCATTACGAGACACATTCTAGCCATTTAATGATGTAAAATGCCAATAAGTACCGACATGAGGATGTACACCAAAAATGATAACCCAAACTTTATGAAACCAAAATAACTGCCATTGCTTTAATTTACATCAAATCAGCGTTCTAGTTGAAATGTAACAAGAAATGTTTACGTATTAATTATTCACTATTGAATTTTTACCCCACAATGATGAAAATAGAGATAAATGCCTCGTAAGCAAAATGTTCATCAGAAATGTTACCCCAAGTTCTCATCAAATATTTACACTGATATATTCCTCAATCATGTTTACACATCGTTAGATGACATCAAAACTAAGCCACTTTATCATTACGAGACACATTCTAGCCATTTAATGATGTAAAATGCCAATAAATACCGACATGAGGATGTACACCAAAAATGTTAACCCAAACTTTATGAAACCAAAATAACTCCCATTGCTTTAATTTACATCAAATCAGCGTTCTAGTTGAAATGTAACAAGAAATGTTTACGTATTTATTATTCACTATTGAATTTTTACCTCACAATGATGAAAATAGTGATAAATCAAAGCCTCGTAAGCAAAATGTTCATCAGAAATGTTACCCCAAGTTCTCATAAAATATTTACACTGATATATTCCTCAATCATGTTTACACATAGTTAGATGACATAAAATACAAACCACTTTATCATTTTGGTACATATTCTCGTCATTAAATGATGTAAAAGGCCAATTAATATCGACATGAAGATGTTCACCAAAAATGTTAACCCAAACTCTCTGAAACCAAAATAACTCCCATTGATTTAATTTGCGTCAAATAAGCGTTCTAGTTGTTTAATAACAAGAAATGTTTACCTATTTATTATTCACTATTAAATGTTTACTACGCAATGATGAAAATAGAGATAAATGCCTCGTAAGCAATATGTTCATCAGAAATGTTACCCCAAGTTCACATCGAATATTTACACTGATACAATCGTCCAACATGATTGCCCATAGCTAGATGACTTCAAAACCAAACCACATTATAATTTTGAGACATATTCTAGTCACGAAATAATGTAAAAGGCCAATAACCCAATAAATACCGACGTGAAGATGTTCACCAAAAATGTTAACCCAAACGATCTGAAACCAAAATCACTCCCGGGGCCTAATTGTACATCAAATATTAATATAATAACGGTTTCCAATTGATTTGTACTTTTCTCTGCCCCTCGAGCCTTAAAATTCGCATTTGTTTACATTTTTCAATAATATTTCCCTTTCGGCCATCTTGAATTTAGATGTACTATCCAAGGCCCTTATATACTGGTTACTAATCTTCGGCTCAATGTTGTTGCCTTGACTGACGCAGCCACCCCTCAAACCCCTCCAGAGAAACTCTGGCGCACAGTGGCGCTACCACTAGGGGAAATATGGAACTAACTGCGGTCTCGGCGGCGGTTCGAAAGCAAATCGGGACGAGATGGAGAGATAAGAGTCGGATGTGGACGAATTATAGGAGGAACGATTAGATTAATTGAATAATTTCACCATGAAAATGCGCTATGGGCTGTAAATCACTAGTTTCTTAGTTTCGGCGGGTAAATAGGACCTAGTGAAGCCAAAGTAACAATAAATTTATCTGCATTAGGGTTTTACCTAACTCTCGGAATTTTCTGATTAAATGCTATGATCGAAGGCGGCGGCAGTTGGAAAAAAACATATAGGTACATTAAAAGGCATTTCTCCCGTTAACGGCCATTTTACACCGTGCACATAATTGCACAAACTGATGAATTTACTAAGGCGCTGTCAAAATAACATCGTGCAAAGCGATAAAGTGCTAGAACGAATACATGCAAGATGGTGAAATAGCCCCTATTCTACTTTCATTGAAATATCCGTGCAATTGCACGCCAGATGGAGATAGAATAAGATCTCATGATGGCCACTGCTAGTCTTCTCTACAGAGTGAGTCAACACTTCCAATGGTCATTTTAACAAAACACAACAAAGAGTCACTCTCTCGTCGCCTAGGGTCCGGTCTCCCAGATGCCAACGTATGGTGAGGATATGATTGATCAGTTCACCTTATGCATGCTTATATAGGGTTATGTTATGCAAGCAGTTACATAACATACAGGGTGAATTCTGAAAGTGATGCAATTGAATAACCCGTGCCACCCCAATTGGTTGGAGTGGGATCAAACTACTTGGAGTAGGAGGAATGGACTCTAATCATTGTTGCAAGACCAATCTGATCGCTTTCTAAGCTATGGAAGGACGTAAGTTATGACCGACCTTGTCAAGGAAAAAAATGGAATCAACAGTCGAGCAAAGTTTAAGTTTTATGCTAAATATCTTTAGGAAACGAAATAAGTTGTGAGGCTTCTAGCGACTCTGTTCTGCCCTACTCACAAGTTTTGAGGGAGTTAAAAGCCTTTACAATAATAACAATATGCCTTTATTCAGGCGAGGTTGAGACTATGAAGTCCCCTCTTCCACCTATTGAAGGGCTCCTTGCCACAACATGCTACGAATCCACACCCTGGTTCCTGGCCAAACACCAGATTCGTATGCTGCCTCACCTGTAGTCCGGAGGTCACCCCATCAGATATTTTTGTGCAAGTTAGGATTAAGGCAGCCCTGAAATGAACCCATTCTTCATCCATAGAAGAGATACAAACAGCCATGAAAAAGACCTTACGAGAAGCCTCCGAAGAAACCTCCTTGGGCATGTACTCAGTCACAGCACAGTCGCTGGAAAAAAATGTGCAGAGGCCTAAAGACAGTACTTAATCAATTTCTCATTACTCTAAATTAATGACACAATATCCAGATCACAAAGGAAATATAGTTAATTATTAACCTACACTATTTAATGTCTCTTTAGAAGTGCACCCTATAACATTTATTGAATTAGAAATATAGAGCGGCTGTAAAATATACAAGACCATTTCAATGCACTACTCTCCAGTGTTAGGAAAAATCTGAGAGAGTAAAAAGTTCTCTCTTACCTTTTGGAAATAATCACTAGGATTACCTCTATCAGGAAAAAAACACCTTTTGAAGCTTACCAACATTTATTTCCGAGAAAAATTGATAAGCAAACATTTTCAGGTATACATTCTATCAAAAGGAAGTAAATTTCCACATCAATTCATCAAACAACATCTCTCTATAATGTCATGAAACAGACAGCCATAAAAAGCATCAATTATTCTCCTGAAAACGGATTAAATAAAAGCTGACTGTAAGTTCTTCATTTGAATTCTAGTAGGAAACAGCCACCATATGTCTTGAATATTGAAGTCCACTGATGAATCATCTTAAGGAACAGCCTTCAAGGAGTTTCACAGACATCATATTAGCTGATAGAACAAATAAAAAAAAAGGATTAGTACAAGTATAAGGGCTAATAAAAAAACCATGATAAGAAATTTAAAATAAAAAATGTCCAAAATTTAAGAAATTAGACCAAGGCATTTAAAACATATTAAGTCACAAAGAACACAAATATTAGTAATGTGAGTGAGAGTAAATTATTGAATAAACTGAATAAGAATAGGAAAAAAATAAATATTCAGGCTTACAATTAGATAATGATCAATAAACAAAATTAGTTCACAAATTTGGCATTTAAAGTAATGATTTCTTAATGATTTTAAATAATTAAATAGCCATCCATGAATTCCTAAAAGTCAAAATGTAAAATTCATTTTTGTGTTTCATTGAAACAGCTATAAATTGTTAGGTGTAGACCTAAGCTATTTTTCAAGCTACAGTTTTGGCTTTAGCACTTTGTTGTAACTGTTGCAAGATAAAATAAGTGCCTGTTACGTACGGGACAAGCTGAGTCAACCACTTGTTTGGCTCATTTTATGAAAAATGATATTTCAGCTCAATTAGAATTTTCATAATGCTGTGGTATTTTTTTCATATAACTTAAAAAGTATGCTTCAAGTACATATACTTAACATTATTAAGAAATTTTTTTCAACTAAGTTACAATTTTTTCACCTTTTGTTACGTACGGGACATTGTACACTTCAGGCTAAAAGTTATTGAAAGCAGGCAGAGTTAACATGGTCAAAAACACATTTATCAGAAAAGGTTGTTAAGCCAATTACAATATAAGAAGATCATATGTTTATAAGCATTACTTTCTTGATCAATTAACTTGTATTTGCTTAGCTTAATTATAATACAATTAAGGTATAAAAAAAATTATACAGCTACTTTAATCTTTTTACCATGGTATTATTTAAAAAAAAAGGAGAAAGATACCAGAGTTCATAATTTAAGATCTTTACGGTTAAATTTTCCATCGTCTTTTTTTGTTCAACATTATAGGAGGAGAAATAGCTTTAATCACCTCTGTCTCTCTATTGTATACAATACAATCGGGCAGCGTTGGCCATTTATAATGTTCTGGGGACTGGTGGGTACCATCTGGGGCACAGCTAGGAATTAAGGCTAGAGGAGGTTTTAGGGGCGACTAATAGTGGGGATCTGGGGGGTATGGAATACCTGCCAGGGCAAGCAGGAGGTACGGGGACCCTCCCCCAGAAATTTTTTAAGATAAATGGTTCAAAATGGGGAGTTTTACAGCTTTCTGAGGGATATTTTATTAATCCTTACACTTTTCTATAAGTAATATTAATCCAATTAACTAATTTAGATTTGGGGGGTGATTATGCCCCAAAAACCTCCCCCCCCCCCCTCGCTGTGCCACTAGGTACCATGACTGTAACTTACAGTTGCTTCTGTGAGACAATTTCTGTGATTTTGCCTCAAAATAAATTGCCATTATATTGCACTAGAACCCACTGACCTCTGAATTCTGTCTTCACTTTAACAAACAGGTCTAAATTCAAGTTGATATCTTTAAAATGTTTCTCTCCTGAAAAACTTTCATTTGTATTGCATATCACGTGAAAGCTAAGGATATCTGGTGCTGCTTCAACATTGTCTCAATGCTTTACTTTGATGATGGTATCATTTATATAATCTTCTCCAGCATAATATGCCTTGAACAAACAAATATTGAACAACAATACAATAAAACTTGTCTTTGAACAAACTACTGAAGATTCTGATGCAAAATCCTTGGCAGATTGAATAGAGCATCATTTTCATCCTCACTACTCTTAACATTCAGTCAGTTCTCTAAAATTGCATTCAGGAGAACTGATGTGAGCTTGATTTTTTAGCTTAAGTTTGCCTGCTATTCACTGTCATTTTTTCCCTTTCATACTTTTTCTTTGTCGGTAATATTTTCTCTCCGCTTTTTTCTTAATTAATTTATCCTCTTACTTCTTTTTAAGAACCCATCATGATCACTTGCATTTAGTTTACTTTGCATTTTGTTTACTCTAGCAACAGCAGTTGCCTAAGGTTTTTCCACCACCATTTAAATTCTGAAAAAGCATTAAATTTCTTATCTTCAAAGTTTCAGGCATTACTCAGTGGTGCTTATGTAAACTTACTTAAATAAAAATACTTCATGTAGTCCACATTGTTTATTTTCTGACCTTGATTCCCTCCTAGTAATCGGTCACAAAAATAACATATGCTATAATCACTCACGCACTGAAACATGTATTACGTGTTGGCTAAAGGCGACTGTAAATTCTAGTATCACCAAACATCTAATCGAGAACAACTATCCCAGTGATTTCACATCTGAGATCTACCACACACTGAGACAAAAGAAATTAAGTCCCCACTTTTTGTCATGAAGAACTGGAGATTATTGAGGTGACAAAATCAAATGAAACGCAGGAATTAAACAGTCATGTTTTACCATTTCATTCACCTTACTTTTTCTAACCTTTTCTACCCGCCCTCTATGCACCTAAAATTTTACTTGTTCTTCTGTTTACTACAATGCATACTTTCAACCACAGCACCTACTCCTCTGCCACTTTGTCATTTCATGACATAAACTTAATACCTGGCCCTTCTATTAACTGATGCCAAACTCCCCAACCCTGAATGCCCAGAGCACAATTTTAAATTTAAATTACTGTAGGCCTAGACTTTTCTGGCCTAAATGTAAATAACGCTTCATTTTATGCTTTAGAATTAAATATTACCAAAATTTAGTAATGATATGACATAGTGAATTCATTTTTATGTATATTGCATATTATGTTGTGAAGTGTCCCGTACGTAACGTTACATACGGGACAGAAAGAAATTGAACATTAGGGTATGTTTAAATTTTATTATTTTTTCACAACATCATAACCATTTAGTTTGACACAAAACCAGTTTAGAAAATTGTATTTTGAGTAGCTGTTTGTCAAGAAACTTTGTGAAAAAATAAATTTATATATTTTATGTTACGTACGGGACAAAGAAACAATCTACTTTTAAACACTGTATTTTACCATTATACTATCGCAAAATTAATATAATTTTGTGATAGAAACTCTTATACTGTACTATATTTTGATATTATAATTACCAAGACACATAAAAATAGCATTTAGTCAAGCATTGATATGGCAACACAACCTATGAAAATGGCAATTTTTGAACAGCTGATGAAGAGACGACTTTGAACCTAGGTTACCTACATATTTAAACATATTTGACTAAAATTCCTAGTAAATACTCATAATATAACCTTATGAGAAGACAATCATGACACAATAAGTTAAATATAAAAAAATATTTTTATTTCCAAAAGTTACCTATTTTCATGGAATGGCCCATTAGAGGGGCCATTCCATGAAAATAGGTAACTTTAGTTAGTAGATAGTACATATTACCAAAAGTTCTCCAGGAGTGTAAGTCAAGTCGTAGTTCACAAAGGTCATATGGAGGTTGTTAGTATGAAGAAAATTTTAAGAACCAAGGTTTGGAGGAAAAGTATGCAAAAAGATGTTGAACAGTGGTGTAGATCCTGCCATGAATGTCAGTTAGTGGCTAGGAGTGACCCACTAGAACCAATAGTACGATCTGAATTGCCATGTCAACCATTGTAAGTTTGTATTTCCTTGGCCCCTAACCATCAGGGGGCAATTTGTTGATAGTGTTAGATTTGCACAGTCCTTATTTGTCTAAAGGCTTGTTCGCACGGTATGGTTTGCTAAAATCTATTTCATCAGATAATGGACCACCATTTAAAGATGCAGGATTTCAGAGGTTTCTGAAAGATTTAAATATTATCCATCATTTTTCTACACCATATTGGCCCCAGGCAAATGGAGCGGTAGAATGCCAAAACAGGAACATTATGAAAAGATTAAGGATTGCTGGTGCATAAAAGATAAGTTGGATAGAGGAACTTCTGATATACCTATCCTCATATTGAGCCACTCCCCACTTGGTAACAGGTTGCCCACCAGCAGCGTTGTTTTTAGGATGCAAGATTTGGTAAAAAAATTCCTGATTTACAGTTATGTATGCAGGTGAACCTGATATTAGCTGTAATAATTAGAGACAGGGAGTTAATGTTGAAAGATGATGGTAAATTGTATGCTCATTTAAACTGTCTTGCAAAGCCTAGTCTTGTGGAACCAGGGGATGTGGTGTTAATGAAACAAGCTTGGGAAAACAAACTATCCACTCCCTTTAGACAAGATCCTGTGACCATTATAGAATCTAATGGAAATTCGGAGTTGATTTATGATAATCAAGGGAAACCTCATAGAAGGAATACTTCTCATGCTAAACCATATCTTCAGAGGGAACAAGAGAATGGGAATAAGGAAGAGAACTACAATGAGCTAACACCAAGGGAGGATATAGTACAGTTGAGGACCAAAAATACGGAATCCAGAAACCCAAAAAAAACCAGAAATCTAAAATGTTTGAAAATTCTTCTGCATAGGGTTTCGACTAGACACCTCGTGGCACTGGCCTCTGAGCCTTGTTCTGGGACGAGTAGGATGTTAGCACACTCTGTAAACATACACTAACAACCTGGGCACTTAGGGATCTCAAATATCAAGCACAAGAGCCTGAACATATTTATAAATTAATTAATTAACAAAACATACCATGAAGACCAGAAATCCAGAAACCCTTTGGTCCCAAGCTTTCCGGATTTGAGGTCCTCAACTGTAGATGGAGGAAAGAATTTGCAACCTAATCCTGTGATGGCAGGAAACAATTACAGGAAAACAGGATACTCTCCAGGAGAGATGAGGTCAATGAGAGAATGTAATAAATCTAGTTCTTTGCAGTATTATAAAATGTAGATCACTGAATAACTAGTATTTATTTATTACTTATTTACTGAACACTCAGTATTTAACATGCGCTGATTATTTAACATATGCCAAGCTTGTAAAAAGACTTTTGATTTATCTGGAATGAAGAATGTTATTTTGGTTTATAAGTGAATTGGTGTAGTAAGTGTCAGGATTTGCATTTGTTTTTGTTCAAGACTTTACGTTTATGTAAGGGTAAGAATGTCTCTTAAAGGAGAAAAGGGATGTTGAGTCCTAAGGTTTGCCACCATGCTCAGAAGTTGGGAATGAGAGTTCTGGTGTAAGAGTGATGAACAATAAAGATGGCGAGATGTAAGGTGTGCTTACACATCGTTGATACATACTCTAATAGGTGATTGATCACCCAAGCTTGGTAGTACATATACTAACTTTTATGTTATGCTTGATGGTCTAAACTACCTAAACCTCACACAGATGTTGGACATTGAAGTTGTAAAAATTATCCATAAAATAAAACTTGGGCTCATGTCACCTTACTTAAATTAATAAACAATAATAGTGATATTCATAAATATGAGAGCAAAATTTTCATATTACTTCTCTGAGTAAATCGGGACACAAATGTTCAAAAGAACAAGCTCAGATCAGACATCAATATACATTTACATATTTTCAAATTTACTCACATTGCTGGAAGGCGGCTGTATTTCTCTTGAGGACATACAGTATATTTGGATCTGAGGGTCTACATCATTCTTTGTATCTAAATGTTCGACTCCTCCAGACAGTATTATTAGGTTTCATCTCCCAAAATTACTTCACATTAAATTACATTCACAAAGTTTCATGCTTCACTGGTTTTATATATCAGTTAATCCTGGGGAAAAATAAAGAATAATTAGTTCTCAAAGCCACTTACAGATCCAACATCAATATGCATTCATGTATTTTCAAATAGTAGCACGGTTAGACAGAAATTGTTCATGAAACATGCAGGATGTGTAAGGCTTGTCAGCAACTGGCTAGTTAGTAGGCCATTTATGACTTGGCAGTGAAAGATGGCCAATTTCTCTTGATTATCCAGATAATTTGCACTGAACCGAATCGATAAATCTCAGCAATTGTAGAAGCAGATCAAATTGATAAACCTCGACATCCAATTATTTCCAGAAAATTTATTGCAAGGCATTTATTAAATAACTATTTCAATTTGTTAATTCACGCATCTGGTCTTTATAAGCTCCCGAGTAAAACAGTCATTGGTTCCGGTCATTGATTATAATTAATTGTAATTCCCAAAATATCATATCATAGTAGAACGTAGAACACTTCGAAATGGCAGAGCAAAAATGAAGTTAATTACGTTAAACGCAAAATCAACCAAAGGAAATTCTTGTGCGCGACATTGCGAGATACCTGTCACGCTTTATCTATGAATCCTACATAAAAAGTTAATGTTTGTCTGTGTCTGTCATACGAAAATCATCATATAAATGTGGTTTTTATGCGATCGAGCTAAAATAACGTAAAAGAATATTTATCGGTTGTTTAAATTGCAATGCATTTAGATTCTTCAAGACTATTAACCCTGCAAGGCACTAATATACGCTAAAAATAGAGGCCAAGATAGAGAAAAAATACACTTATTTGCGGTGTGTAGTAGGATACGATCGAGGAGTACTCCTCTCTGCTACCATGAACAAAACTTATGAACCTTGTGACGAAGAGAAATAAACAATAGCATTTTCACGCACAACGGCCAACTTCAATGCACAAAGAATTAGGCAAATTCTCTAACTCATCTCCGAACTGCTCAAAATCAAAGGGCTTCTCAGCTAGTAATGTATATAAACAAGAAACCCAAACCAAAACATCAGGTCCATTCCAGATAAAAAAACTTAAAAATAACTTTTCAAGAGTTTGATTCTACTTCCGATAGAGCAAAACAATGTTTAAAAAATATCAAATTTAAATGCGAATACTCACTGTGCCATGCGATGGACAGTAGGCGGCACACATTACTTACAAAATTAAAATTAACGTGTCCACCACATTCTGCCATCTTGGAATAAGGTCGGCTAAAAATGTTGAGCGGGATAGGTGTTTCATTTCCGACAAATGCTGTAATATGGACACGCAGTTGAAACATTTGCATTGTTATTAAACTTAATTGCTAAGATTAGTGACACTTCGGGCCTTCACCGTTATCATAACTTAGGTACCATGCACAAGAAACAACTTATTCAAAAATGCAACATGTAAACATTCAGAGTACTTACCGCCGCCTTCCACAAATGGGAGTTTATAATGCCCAGTTTGGAATTTTATTTCTTCTTAGCATTATATACCCACTTAAAACCACGCACAAAAACGATCCCTTGTCGTAAGCCATGGTGTTCACAGGTAAGTAAACGGGATCCCACTACGAGCGAGGGCACGGGATTTGTTTCAAGTCACTACTCCTGAACCATCGCTGACTTTTCTGAGCTAATAGCACCACTTTCTAGCCACTACACTCAGTTTCGTACTGTCAAAAAATGAAACCTCCAGAAGGCCTCCTTACCACTGAAAAAATGGAAAAAAACACCACAAGTCAGCGTTTCGCCTATACTCGCCATGTTAATTTTCCTACCACTAGAAACCCTGGGCACCCTCGCGCTACCACTCGTTCAACAGAGGAACTATTTGGTGTCGGAAGATTGAGGCAACAGCGCCCCCTACCGATTTCAATGAGAACCTCTTGGAAGATTAGTAACCAGTATACAAGGGCCATGGTACTATCATTTGCAAAAGTCTTGCAACAAATCGAGCGGCGCCACTTTCGCTCCATTGTCGATTTCTGGCCACCATTAAGATTGAATGATCACTATCTATGTATGAATCTTCATGGTAGCTCGGGAACGACTCACGAACGGGTCATCGTGACACGGGAGTGAGACGTAGGAAATCATTACGATGTTCAGTTGAGTAAACGTGCGTAGATGTTGTTAAGTCGTCGCGGCGTTTGAGATTATTTTTGTACCCGTAGTTGACTGGAGTAGATAATTGAAAATATTTACCCGTTAAAAGAGTGGTGAGAGTTACCTATGACGCCTGGCTTCCAATGGTAAACCCCATAAGGACGGCTGGGGGCACGATTTCGCCATTAGGAACACGGAAATCAACTCGCTCGTAACCCTTTTTTTAGGGATTCAACGTCGTTCAGGAGACTTTATATTAAGTTGTTGAAATATTTGTTCGATATAGAAGAATTAATAAATGAAAAAAAATTAACTGACAATTTTCCGAAAAAAAACACGACTCTGTCGTCTCCACCATATATAATTGATTGGCATTAAATAGTTCTTTACGTCAGCTAATAGGTCCTGCACCTCGTCCTGCCCTACATCTTTATCCCAACTTTACCAGCCAGGGATGAGGAAGTAGGTTACCTGGAGTAAAACTTGCAGGCCGTAAGTGATTCTCACGTACTTCCAAAATAATGAAAATAGGGCCAATTTGTAGCCCTATCATATATACATGTTGATGCCACAATTTGCTTGAAGAAAATACGCACTAGAAAAATAGTTGATAAACACCTCAAGATAAGCCTTTCCTATATTTAAAAATAAGCGCCGTGGTGCGTGCACGATTAAGGATTACCATTACATAGGTAATTCGTAGGATTGTACTTAGTAGATCAGCTAGTCTCACATTCTGTCCCTTTCCAACAAAATTACTGGATTAAAAAAACACTGATTGTAGAATACTGAAGCCTAAAGTTTAAAAGTAAAATTCTTCACTTAATTTATATCTTTTTCTATCTCTAAGAAAAATTTCCGTCACTGCTCATTTACGAAACGAAAAAGGGTAAAATTGTTCTGAAAAACTTTACTGGCGAAATTAACTTGGTAGGAAATGGCGACAAGTTGATGACAAATAGGCAGCATACAACATAGGCGGGCAGCATAATCGCTGCAAAATATCATTCATAATTTTCTTTTTAATAAGATAAAATTGATCTATTTAAGAAATTTCGTATATGGAACCTTAGATTATTACGATAGTTCTCATTCCAAAGGTTAATAATGTTGAGCAGTTACGGACCTGTAAAGGAAACCATATAGCACTAGGAATTACATTCACCAGTGATTCTGATTGGAGTTCCTTCAAGAAAACGCAATTGATTCGTCCTACCGCACTAACTACGTATGATTCCCGTCGCACGGTCATTTAAATTAGAAATTGTTGCAAAAAATGCTCAAATTCAACAGCTGGTACCCTCTTAACATAAATTTCAAAAATAAAAAAACTTTAAAATAAAATACGGCTGTGCGGAGGAAAAAAATTTCGGCCTCGAGAAAGACTTGAACGCGGAATCCTCCTATTACCAGCCCGACTCGTTATCCACTGAGCTATTTCTATCTCAAGGTCGCTAGATCGCAATTTTGAGTATTTGTTGTTATTGTAACACTGAGCTGCTTCATGTGTTTCTCCTACGGCTTCTCACTTGAACGAATTTGATCAAAATAATCACTTTCTCGGTATATTAGTCTTTTATTCGTTTATATGATTATAACTTGAGCACGGAGGCTTTCGCATACTCTATGTTTCGGCTGGTTAGTATATACAATAGGAATATAATGATGTTGTCGCCTGCGACTTCGGTATGGTGTCGTCTTTATAAGTTATTATTATTTGTTATTATGTTTCAAAATCGGTACTTGTATTTCTAATGAAGCAAGCGTATACATTCATTACAAACAGAAATTCTGTTAGGATTTGCTTACGTCCTTCTTACTCGACTTGAAAGGTTTTATGAAATGAGCTGCAGTTCCACTGATGCCTTAAACATAAAACGTATGGCCAACAAACACATTTCCTAATACAACGTAACCTACTTAATGCAAGTAGATAATTCAATTAATAATGGTAAGTAAGTATCCTACATAATCCCGGATTCATCAGTGTATATGTAAATGATTGCATCTAAATAAGATAACTTAATCATCAACGACATAGCAGCTTAGAGTTATTATTCGCATTCACACTAATTCAGCAGTAGAACATATTATCAAACAATACCTGTTGAAATCCGACAATCATTAAAAATGGGACTTTTAGCTGGAATTAAGTTTTCCTCGTCATACTTTGAATAAGTGGAAAGGAATACATCTTTACCGATTGACGGACGTCGGAGAACTCTGTTATTACTTACGCAACGATTAATGCCGATCAGCTTAACTAATTCATATTTTACGTGTTTGCTCAGATATTTATATGATGAAACACTGGGAATTTCAAAGCTGCCTCGTATCATATGTCGTATATATTGTATTAAAACATCAACCCGAGTCGATAGATGTAAACAAAAGTCTACCATGTTCACAGTGAACGACTCGTGATTTCCAGCTCTCTGAAAAGAGCTGAGATCACTCAAAAAGAGCCAAGCTACCAACTTTTTAAAATCTCTCCGATGAATTACCTTCGATCTTTACTACTGCATTAGTTGCTACAATGTGTTTGGGGGAATATCATGAACATTAATTTCACTTAAATGGAAGCGGTCAAATCCTGAGACTGAAAAGGATGACAAAATACCTCAACCACCCAATGACCCGTTCTCCATGCATTGAACCATGAAGACTAGTATTGGATTGTTGCATACACCCGAAAACCATACAATTTCCGGGCACAATCTTTGTGGAGCGAAAGTGGCGCCGCTCGATTTGTTGCAAGACTTTTGCAAATGATAGTACGTCCACATGTATACCAAGCCTCCGTTCGGAACGATTCAAATTTTTGAGTGTTGGCAATGAACGCTGCGAAAAAGTGAAGAAAAAGATGACACACGATATTAAATGCGTACTTGTTTACATGTTTCTGGCGACTGGGTTTTCGTGTTGTATTTTGCTAAGATTTATTAAGCTGTATTTTCTCGTTTTCTCATATTATGTGCAAATGTAAATGAATACTGCGTCATTGAAAGCTTTTCACCACTAGCTTTTTTGTACGTTAATGACTGAGTTGGCTGAATAAAAGCTCACTTTTAATTAGCTTCGTGTATTGGTAATGCCCTTCGATGTTCCCAGCGAAGTAAATATTCAAATGCTGATATTTTCACGTCATTTATGATAATTTTCTATGATTAACTGCATACGGTTGTTTGGACTACATGTTAGTCGAAGTTTGATGGTGTACGTTCATTGAAGGTGGGTGAAATAGTGAAATTCTCTCGCGTTAACTTGAAACTAGTGGTTGTCTCAGTTGGACGCATATTTTGAATGAGGCATGGGTGTTTGTTGAATTCTTTTGTGCTTACCAATATTTTAATTCTTGGAATGTGGACCCAGGAAACGGTGATTTCAGGAAAATTTTTGAAAAATTACATGCCTGAAAATGCATTTTACATCATTTTGGCACTTAAAATTTATCTTTTAGCAGATGCAGTTATAATATATCAAATCCAGAAAAGATTCTCAAACAATTTTTTAATTTCTCTGAGGCTTCGGGGGGGGGGGGGAATATATCCCCTCATCCCCACCCCCATAGTTATGCCACTACCTGAGTGTAACCTATATTATTACCTCTATTTATTATATCAGGTGTAAAGTCTCTAAATAGGCTGACTTTCCCAAGTGACTTAAAGAAATTTAAAACATCATTTCCTCCCCATATATCATGATGATGAGATATTTCAGATGAGCAGACTACAGGATTGAGAAAATTAAGGTAAGTGCCCCAAACAGTGAATGAATACAGCAAATACTTGGGTGGGTTTGATAAGGAAGATGCTGCTTCGATCATAGGTGGATTCAGGGAGGTATGGGGGCACGTCCCCCCTGCAGATGCTTAAAAGCCATGGTTGCTCAAGTTTTAGGTAAGATTTAAGCATGGAACTGGAGAATGAAATCAACATTTACGGAAACTGTAACAGCTCCTTATTGGTTTTTCAAATTATTTGCTTGAAAAAATATTATTTTCCTCAAAGAAATTTGCGATTTTTGCTTTTATGGGGTGGGGGGGGGGGGGAATCGCTGGGTACGCCCATGTCTCGAAATAGGAAGTTTCTCTGAGGTGATTCCGTACGAGTTGGTATATCTTTTGTTCTTCCCAGCTTCATTTCACCCAAACCGCCATAGGGTTTATAGTATTTATGCGAAACGTCATGACTTAAGGTCGTTTTGAACGGGGGACGTAATTGCGCAGGTTGGATCTGTAATTTCTCATTATGGCATGCAATTGCTTGAATGCATTAAGCATTCTCGCATTAGTTTTAAAGGCCTGGTTACACGATACATTGACACGTTCGGGTTAATGTCTAAATGTATGAACGCGTGAATGGACACGAAAATGCACCGTGTAACCACCCAGCTTGTGCGAATGCATGCATAGAAAATAGAACCTGTTCTAATTTGGTTTATGCATTCGTACATGTACCGTTCCGGTCCACAAAAATCATTCACGTAAACAGACATTAACTTGTACGTGTTAATGTACCGAGTAACCAGGCCTTAAAAATTCACCGCTTTAAACAACACAATTTTGACTGCGACTTCGTACACACGTCAGATAGTGCGATTATTTGCCCCGTGTAAATGGCTTTTCAAGATTCTCTCAGGTTAATTTTGCTCGTGGGAGAGAAAGATTTGCCAAGCAAATCTCGAATGCGGAGCGAAAGTAGTCTTCGTAATCTTGAGTTACTTTCAAATGCTCCGCCACTAACTGCTCTCCACATGACGTCATGCGCAGAACGGTCTCATTTTCGTCCTCGGGAACGACCTACCTGATATATTAGTATCATGTTCTCTCGCGTTAACTTGAAACTAGTGGTTGTCTCAGTTGGACGCATATTTTGAATGAGGCATGGGTGTTTGTTGAATTCTTTTGTGCTTACCAATATTTTAATTCTTGGAATGTTGACCTAAGGGGTTATATATTCTAGAGAAATGGACGAGAATGTACAGTCAAGAATATCTATATCATCAAAACCAATGAATGAATGGCCACGCAATGAAACATGTTGAATGTGAGAATGGACTTATATCAATAAATATCTCTTTGTCTACTTTAAAAGATGCCTCGACATATGTGAATACCTAACCAGAGTATCCATTCACGAATTTTGCAGTAGAAAATGTCTGTGATGCTGTGTAAATAACATTTCATAACAATCCTACATCCTCGAGGAAACATTGCTTTGCTGCTGATAATATGGCTATGAAGGAAAGTACGTTTTACTTTTTATTGCTGCCTTTCATGACGAGATCTTATATCATCATTGTAAACATGCAAATGCATAGTCGAAAAACGAAACAGAAACTCGACTCTAGTTTCACAATCACAGAAACATGTTAAGCGTGATATGGAGGCATACGGAAAGAGTACATTAAGCAAATATTGAATGAAAACGCTTAAAATGCAATACAAGGTGTAGAAACTAGTATTTGGCTGGCCAAACGATATGAAAATCAAGTCTTTGTTTACGAAGGCTATTGACGCCAATGTATAAACAAAATTTTGCTATCATATTCAAGTATCTTTAAGGAAAATTCTAGAATATGAACGTATAAATAACCTAAGAACTTAACAATTAACTTGTATATAAAATCAACATAAATTATGCCAACCTGTTCAACCACTTACTGTAATTATCACACGACCGATAGAGTTAAACTTCAAAATATAAGAATTGGGTCATCTCCATCAATACCGACTCGATGTATATTCAGGGAAAAGACATATATTACTTGTCTGGTTATTTCTTGAAACGCGCCAGTTTGCTGCTGTGTTCTCACCAAAAAATTAGTTCATATTCATTTCCGTAACCCAAATATCTTCATATTTCAACTTCAATAACAGCCGGTGCAGCCATATTTATTCATCCGTAAAGGACACTTTAGCCCTAAAGTGAGCTCCGGTTGGGCACTTTACGGTAAAGTGACGATTCGGCCATTTTTCCTCTAAAGTGGCGTTTATGAAACGGAAAAAGCAGACTTTAGCCCGGCTAAAGTATACTTTAGCCTAAAGTGCCGTCTATGAATCGCACCCTAAATCTCAAATTATTCCTTTGGTGATTAGGCAAGCATCGTTATAAAATAGCCTTTAACGGTAATAATGGTACTTCCGGAAATTATTCACCCTGTTCAACGATTAAATATGCCGCCTATTCTATACCCGCAAAACGTCCCTAGGATAGAATCATTTTTTTAGGTTTGCTGTGCCCTGCCATTATTATTATCACTTGATCGAGACTCAGGAGATTAAAAACATTAAAGCCGATGTCCCACGGTCAAATTTGCGTCAAAATATTTTGATCAAAATTTGATGCAACTGACGCGCACCCTGTCCCACGGTCAAAATTTTGTCCAACTGGCTTTTGGTCCTATCGTTTGTACCGTAGCCTACGTTATATACAAGGCCGTCCAACGTCGGGAAAAGGCTGGGACAGCGCACGTAGTTGAGTCTTCGGCCGGTAGAGGCGCTCTTTTGAGAACATGAATTACATGAGATCTTACGGGAAATAGCAACGGAAATGATGAAATTACGTTATTTTTATCTTAAGAGAGGCTCTAAATTCTTTCTAATACTTGTAAATCTACATAATACCCAGCAAGCCACCTTTAGGGTGTTTGGCAGGGGAAAATAATGAAGAATGAGAAAAAGCGAGGATATTTATTTTAAGGAGGTCTCGAGAAAATTAGTCCTAAGGCGATTGGTTTTGGACCCTATTGCAAAATATTTTTCGATGGAAATGATTACTCACTAACCAAAACTTACCAAATATACAAGAATTGCCATGAGAAAAAAATCTCCTGAACCGGGAATCGAACTGCGGTCATACCGCCATGCGCGTCTTTAGGGCAGGGTTGAGACTCTTAACCGGTCGTGAAGGGGCAATAACTAGGACTTTTTTCAGGGGGTGCAACGATCAGTTTGCCACTAACCCTCCCGTGATCCCCTTCTCTCTTCCACCCCTAAAATATAATACCTCTGTAATCCATTTTTTTTATTGTGCGTTAGTTGAAATTACTCGCCGTATGTATGCTGTGAAGAACTTTTATTAATATTAGTTTAAATGATTTTTAATTATTTTGCCTAACTAATTTAATTATGAAAGTTAAATAACTTTTCTAATAAATGTTTCAAAATTTTCTGCTCCCCTCTCTAAATCTTCGCCAGAGGCACACGCCCCCCTGCAACGCCCTAGCTCCAGGGTTCGGGGATTTTGAAAGTTAGGATTTTCCAGACTCAAAAACGGCTGTTTTAGACTAATTCATTGATAAAAAAGACACTATATTATGCAGGCGTAGTAGATCGTTTTACCAATGCCAAAGCGTTAAAATAGGCCCTATAAGGTTAAAAATAATTTGTATTTTGACTCGTTATAGTTGGTAAATTTGCCGGAAAATTTTGCTATCTGCTTTACGTCAAAGTAGTGACATATGAAAATTTCAATTTTTATCTATAGCGTATGTTACGACTCCTAAGCATCTCCCCTCCCCATGGATCCGCCACTCTCATCTTGTACCATGAGCCTCGGAACAATTTCCATGGGAATCAAAGAAAGTCTGCTCAGTGGCCTGGAAATCCAAGATCACAGCCTCGATTCCCGGTTCAGGGGAATATTTTCTCATGGGAAATTCATGGATATATCACCGCCGTTCACGCAGCAGGTTGATTGCGTGAATCGTTCAGGGGCAAGGGGGTCGAACCGATTCTCACCCAATCTCACGTGGAGGGGAGGGGGGTCCTGGCAAGTATCACGTCATTTTTTCCGCAAGAAACAGCGTAAAATTGTAAGAAAACTGGGTGGAATTGAGCAAAACGTGTTCCTCTATTAAACTAGTTAAATTATATTTTTTGTGGGAATTTTCACAGATGGCCAACGTTCATTCAGAAGACAGTATTCCATTGCGCCTTGTGACCCCATTTCGGCCTCTATTCCTTAGCTACGATTCTAGTCACACCCTTGAGAACATGAGAAATCAGTTTCTTGACCGTAGACTGACATGACGGAGTAAACGTTTCCAGTGACTTCGTCAAGTTACTCTACCGACAGCAGGAAAACAGTGAAAACATGTCAAGAACTTGAATTTCAAAACTTTTTACCTCTCTGCGATAGAGTAAATGACTCTGAAGATTGCAAATCACTGTTGCTTATCAGGAAACTCAATGACATTTCTAAGGGCCATGAAACTCCTGCAACGCAACCGGAAGATCTTCTCGAGATATTAAGTAGACCTAGTCCAGGTAAGGTTACTGAAAAAGTGTTTGTCGACTGATTAATTATTTGATAGTTAATTAATTATTATTAACAAATTTCCCCAAGTGACCATCGCTTATATATTTGAAATATATATGAGAGAAGCTGCAGTAGCTTTCGTGGCGGGTTACCTAGTCCGAATCGCAGAGGAGAGAACTGAATGTATAGGGTGTCTGGAACCTCTCGCCGCATGTCAAAAAAGTGCTCCCTCACTGTTATTAGTGAATCATTTGAATAGATCATAGATAGATTGTTATCCTAGCAAAAACTTTCCATATTTCTCAGTGTAAGCAGTGCGCAAACTTGACAGCAAAATTTTATATTCGGGCAGTACTCTTTCTGCAACGCCAGCTACTTGAAGAGCAATTACTGACATTCATTTTACCAAGATTTCTGAAGGAATTTGCTTGTAAACAATGCACAAACCCGGTATTGCTTCGTATAATATTACAAAAAATTTTTAGGCCACTTCTGGACAATTATGCTAAAATGAAACGGACACTGTAACATGGAAGAAGTAACAGCACCTGCGTTTAAAAAAATATCACTTTGTCGGAAATACCCATAATTTTGAAAACATTATTCCGTGAAAAATACCAAAAAATAAAGGCCAAAATTAAATAAATATGGTAAATGTTAGCATAATCACGAAAAGAGAACTAATTTTGACAAAAATCGCGTCTGTTTCAAATGTTCGCCATTCATTCCCATACGAATTTTGTTCTCAAAACAGCGCCAGCGGCGAAAATTGGAACTAACTCCAGACATGCTCATTCTGGCCGTTTTAGGCTCACGTTGGACGGCCTTATGAATAACGGAGGCTACGGTTTGTACAAATCACCGATTTGTACAAATGGATAGGACAGGTTCTAAATTTTCATCCAATTGGATGAAACCAACCAATCACAGGGCCTCTGACAAAAAAGCATCGCCAAGCGCTGACACACAGGCCAAATACGTTAAGCTTATTTATCGTCTGCATGAGTATTTTAATTAATAATTATGTATATTATGGACACAAAAATAAACTTTGTTGTATTCCACACAGTATGCATTAAAAACCCAACCGGTTTCCACTTTTTCAGGTCGTTATCTTAATCGTAAACCTCTAGATAAGGACCTGAAAAGATCGAAACCGGTTGAGTTTTTTCATTAGTATAGTATGGAATACTAAAAGGTTTAGTTTTAAATTTATAATATCACCATACCACGAAGTGAATTCACAAAACATTATTTTAAATATATATATACGTTCGTGATCGTCTATTTCATCGCCTGGTGTGGCCCTAAAGGTAAATATGAGCAAATATTTGTCTCAGTGATAGGCGATGGAAGCTCTCAACTAGGAAATCCGTAATAATCAGTTGATCTTAAATAGAAAGGAAGCAATCTTTAGAATCGCAATACCAGGAGGGATGTTTTGGAAATAATAAAAGATTTACTTAAGGTATCGAGGCCGAATTTTACGCTTTATGGAAGGCATACAATGCGAGCGAGCAGCTGGAGAAATGACTAAAATGAACTGACGATTGTACCTGTGAAACACTACAGCTGCCCGTTTCTATTACTATGATTATAGGATAAGGACCTTATTTTAGAAACTGCAAGATTAGTGTTCTATTGCAGGAAAACACAAGAGTCCATTAGGAAATAAACTTTTAATTCTGGGCTATGCACGATACAACGCATGGCGTAGTCCCGCCAACAACTGCCGGGCGTGCCCCGTCCTCACATGTCTTATCCTTGGGACAGGGCTACCACCCTGGATACAACAACTCCCCTCCACTAAAATAACCCTTTACAAACATGAAAATTAAATACATGAAACATAAGATACATTACATAAGAAAATCATTCAAATATTTTGGTGGCTGCCTTTTTCGTGATGGGCGACTCAAGGGAGTAGAACAAGGCTTAGCCAATACAGGGCTTCTAGGCAAGGGTTCATGAGTATTCTCATGGGTAGCAGATCCTGGACTGTCTGACTCGGAAATATCATTTTGGGGAAGTGGGATTTTAGCAACCTCCTCGGTATTGACATTAGCAGGTGGGGTAAACTCATTTCTCTTATCTTCACAGGACACAATTCTTGGACGAAGGAATTGAAGGGAGACATTTTTTTTTAGTTTCCCATCACACAAGACATCAAAGGACTTGGCACTCACTTGCTTTACTATTGTCGCAGGTTTCCATTGTTTTACATTGTGTTTAACACCCTGTGTCCACACCGTATCACCCTCTTTCAATTCCGGTAATTTAGTGCTATGTTTGGAGGCCACCTTCTCATTACAGGAAGTCACCCGGTCTTCCACAATGCTCATTGGATTTAATAGGGACAACTTTGTTCTAAGCTTCCTCCCCAGGAATAACTCTGCAGGTTCTATCTTAGTTACAGTGTGTGGCGTCGTACGATAAGCCATTAGGAATTTGTTAATCCTACGCTGCAAGGACAATACTTCACATGATTTATCAAGCACCGATTTCTTTAGAGCCTGTTTTACATGCTGCACAGTTTTCTCTGCCTGACCATTTGCTCTTGGTAAGTATGGGGGAGAAAACAGATGTTTGGCACCCATACTAGTAAGAAACTCACTAATTTCTTGGGACTGAAAAGGTGGGCCATTATCGGAGACAAACACTTTAAACAACCCATATGCAGCTGTCATGGACTCAAGTTTTTCAATTACTGCAGAAGAACTTGTTTCCTTCATAATTGCAACAATCGGCCACTTAGAATAAGCATCTACCACAATAAGCAATGTCTTATTTTCTACATAACAAAAGTCGGCATGAACTCTCTCCCACTTAGATTTTGGCCATGCCCAAGGAGAAAATGGTATTTGAGGAAGTGAGTTTTGGACCTGTTGACATGGCTCACAAGAAGCTACCATAATTTCAATGTCCTGGTCAAGAGTGGGCCAATAGACATAACCACGAGCAAGTGCTTTCATTTTACTCATTCCTGGGTGTTGATCATGCAACAAATTTAAGACATCACGTTGTAGAGCTTTTGGGATACAAACTTTCGAACCATAGGTGACACACTGGTTATTAATAGAGAGTTCTAACTGTCTCTTAAAGTAAGGTTGTAACCGCAGATCATCACATTTAGAGGGCCAGCCATGCTGGATGTACATCCGTACTTTTAATAAATCAGGATCTTTTTCTGTGGCTAGCACAATCGACTGGGCATTCAAAGGTACACCTAATGTCTTAACTAAACATATTACATTTTCAGGAGACTCCACTGGTGTATCATCTGCCAATGGAAGTCTGCTTAAAACATCAGCATGAGGGATATTTATCCCTTTTTTATACACAATCTTAAATCTGTAGCCATGCAGTAATACTGCCCAACGCTGAAGACGTGCAGCAGCGAGGGGCTTGACACCAGTCTTTGACCCAAAAATTATTGTGAGAGAACTGTGGTCAGTAACCAGTTCAAATTCTCTCCCCCAAAGAAATTTGTTAAAATGGGTGACACCAAAAATTACTGCTGCAGCCTCTCTCTCCACTTGAGCATAATTGCGTTCGGTGGAGGTAAAAGTTTTTGAGGCAAAGCCCACTGGGCGCTCTTCCCCTGAAGGGAGAATGTGAGATAGAACTGCCCCAGCCCCAACTTGAGAGGCATCACAAGTTAGTCTAATAGGTAACTTAAGGGAATAAGGAATAAGTACCTGGCTACTACTAAGGGCTGTCTTACATTTTGCAAAGGCTTCCTTTTGTTCTTTACCCCAAGACCAAGGGAAATCTTTCTTCAATAGTTTATTTAAGGGTTCCATAAAAGTAGATGCATCTGGGAGGAATTTATAATAGAATTTGACAGCTCCTAGGAAACTACTCAACTCAGACACATTTGAAGGCGCACCCATATTCACAATAGCCTTAACCTTAGATTCTTCAACATGTAACCCATGAGAATCTAGCACATGACCTAAAAATATGACTCTGTTAACAAAAAATTCACACTTAGGTACGTTAATGACAATGTTATGTTGGGCCAATCGCCCTAATACCTGTTTTAAAACAGAGGAACAGTCACACCAATTTTCAGCATAAATAAGAATATCATCAAGATACACAAATAAGTTAGGAATACCCTGTAAGATTTTTTCAACGGTTTGCTGGAAAATAGCGGGCGCAGAAGCTATCCCATACAGCATTCTCTTTACTTTAAAACAACCTACATGGGTGCTCAAAGTTAATATAGATTGTGATTCTTTACCAACGGCTAACTGTAGATATGCCTGAGAAAGATCAATTTTACAGAAACACTCACCTTTTAGTAAAGACAAATCGTCTATCAGTGGTAGTGGGTAATGATCCATACTCAGACAACGGTTTACTGAACAACTGTAATCCCCACAGATTCTCACCTCGCCATTGGATTTCGGGACCACTACAATTGGAGTACCCCACTGTGTGTTGGTCGTGGGCTCCAAAATCCCTTGTTCAACCATTTTTTCCAACTCTTTTCTTACCTTGTCTCGCAATGGAATAGGCACTTGTCTATGAGATACAAAAACTGGTACAGAATCTGGTTTCAATACAATCTGGGCGACATAACCCTTGATTAGCCCAGGCTTTCCAGAGAATACAGAAGGGAACTCTTTCTTAAGATCCTCTAACACAGTTTTACCATTGGCAACCACATTTACAGCTTTCTTTGGGAAAAGACTGTACCAATTTATAGGAAGCACTTCTAGCCACGGAAGACCCATCAAGCAATGAAACTTCCCTTTGTGCACAACCAGAGGTAACACATATTCAATTCCTTCAAACATAACATTAACCTGACATTCGCCGAGTAATGATAAGGGGGCACTGGAACAATTGTATAACATAGAGGTGGGCGTCAACTTCAAGTGGCTTAAATGTTTCTTATAAATATCTTCTCCTACACAGGATGCATCTGCGGCCGAATCTATTTGCATAGTTACAGGTGCACCATTAATCTGAACAGTCAACGTGCGCCGATTTCGTTGGGTTCCCTGCACTTGATGCAACTGCAACAACCCCACATGCCTGTGGCAGTCTTCGTCACTAGATTCCTCTGGTGTCTGTTCTAGCACGGATTTTACCATCTTTTTCATTTTGAACTTATCTTTACTCTTTTGACGGCAGAATTTCACTGAATGCCCGTCCTTGCCACAATGGGTACACTTCAAAGGCTTGTCACATGAGTTAGCATAGTGAGGCCCTCCACAATTAAAACATTTCACAATGTTCTTTGGTGATAATGGCTTACAGTGAGGTTGAGATCTCTTATTAATTACCGAAACTGAGGCAGGACTATCCCCAGTGCTTTTGGCGTATTCCGCAGATCCTTCCATATAGCACGCTTTGGCCACGAATCTCTTAAAAGGAACATTTTCGCCAGCCAATTTAGTGGTTATTTCTTCACTATTAAGACCATACAGAAATTGGTCAATTAATCTATCTTCCATACTGTTCCCAAAATCACAGGTGGCAGCCAACTTCTTTAACGCCAGGGCATACTCCGAAAAACTTTCATTGGGTTCACGAACACGACGTTGAAAGATCAGCCTCTCAGCACGAAAGAAGCGCACCGGTGTAAATATGGTCTTAAGCTCCTCCACTAATTGTTCGTAAGTCAGCTGGTCCGGTGTGAGAGGGTGAAGATTCACAGCTAGCTTCTCCAATGCTGCCCCTCCTATGTGACCAATTAAGAAATCCTTCTTGCCGAGATCCTCAACAGGAGGACGTAATGTCCTCATATAGCTGTTTAGGCGCAGAAGGTAGGTCGAGATGCTCTCAACACTTTGATCAAAAACTCCTATACTCATATTTAGGCAATAGGTCCGTGAAGATACAGAATGGCACGTACCACAGGCGCGGTCGACCGATCAGTTTTTTTTTCCCCGAAACTCACGTAAAGCCTCAACCACACGACACATAACCCACGACAGTATCGGACTCCAAATATCCCATCCTCGTCGCCAAATTGTTCTATTGCAGGAAAACACAAGAGTCCATTAGGAAATAAACTTTTAATTCTGGGCTATGCACGATACAACGCATGGCGTAGTCCCGCCAACAACTGCCGGGCGTGCCCCGTCCTCACATGTCTTATCCTTGGGACAGGGCTACCACCCTGGATACAACAATTAGGAGAGAAAAATGTGATTTAAATGCACGCTTACAGCACTATTCATAACATCTCCTCAACCACAATGTCCATCATTTATTAATAACATTTTCCTCGCGGGAATAAACTGCCTCACGTTTGTATCCTGGCGTTTTATTCTGCCCTCAACCTTGCTGATAAGGGACATGAAAATATCCTGACTTGTCGTCAATTATTATCGATAGTAAACGGGAACATCGGCGACCAACTCCTTATCCAACATGTTTAGCATGCTTATTCCAACGCTTTCATACCCCTTTTCCAGCCAAGGCCAAGTTCAGCATTCCTTCTGTTTTCTTTTTTTCGCATCTTTAATGTTCAAGAGGCCTGTTCAAACAATTTCGCCTGCTTAAAAAGAAAGAATCCTCCACCTCCACAAGTTTCCTAGTTGTTTACATAAATATCGTCTTTCGTTTGTTTTTGATCAAAATGAGATGCATCGTGGGACACCCCCAGTCCAGTTGTATCAAAATATTTGCATCAAAATTTTTGGACAAAAATTTTGATCAAAATATTTTGACGCAAATTTGACCGTGGGACATCGGCTTAACATACGTCACTTCATAAGAAGTATTTCACTTCGGCCTTGGTAAGAAGCCGTTTGCGTTTCTGATATTATATTTGTTAATAGGGTTTGAAAGCAAGGAATAACATCTAGTATATTCTTATAAGGCCGTGGAAACATGCCGATGGGCTCAGAGGCAATGGTGCGTACGTAGCTTCTATGACAACTTATATTAACGTTTACCACAAGAGAGCTATAAATAATTATTTCCTTAAAAATACCTTTCCTCACTACATAAGGTTTTAACTGCTGACAATCTTTCGTTATGGCTGTAACTGATTTTACAAAGGTATGGAGGCAGACGAAGCTGAAATCCAACGCCTTCCATTTGATCAATACTCACGTATGAGAACGATTTCTAGGTATTTTTCGCTATAAGATGTTAAGTGCATATGAACTTGTTAACTAGTAACCACTGTCGATGTGTTTATATTAATTTTTGCCATAAATTAGTTCATAATTACTGAAGTATCGTATACAGATACGTAGGAAACTTGCCCTTCAGGATAGGTGGCGCCCCTACCGGCCTCAACGGGAAACGGCTTCATTAAATGACCATGCCTGAACGGAGAGTGTCCAGACCTCATATTCTAAGACCGTGGTTGTGTGCTACCCGTATTTGTGCAAGCCCGCGGCACCGATCCGCAGTGTCACGTGGTACCAACATGTATCCCCTCCCCCGTCCCCCGGTATCTTACAGACCTCATGGCTACATTTATATCGTATAATTTAATAATTTATATTGTATATCGTCTTTTTGCAAGATGAAAACATGGACTTGCGACCGTAGGCTAATGCTGACTAAATAGTAACTCTGCATTGGATGCGCTTTGATGTGTTGTACTAGTTTCTGTTACGTCAAATCATCAGAATAAGTTCATTTGATCCTGAGAGGTGAATGTATTTCACACGTAGCCCACATTTGTTATTGTCGAAAAACTCCTCTTCGAAATGGTTATTGCGATTGGTTTTGAAGGTAGTGCCAACAAATTAGGAATTGGAATTATCCGCGATGGAGAAGTTATTTCAAACTGTCGGAGAACATACATTACACCCCCCGGTGAAGGTAAATATAAGTGTATTTAATAGTTACACTTTGGTCTCTCCATGTTAGTTTTTACCCGCCAAGAAACCCATTGATTTGTATATCTTCAAAATTTGGTATCACACCTTTTTTTGGGAAACATTCCAATTGTGACGGCACTAGTTATAGTCATTCTTATGTCAATAGTTTCATTGCCTCATAAACAATCAAGGGCGTATTAGGTGGCTATGTTGCTAGAGAAACTGGGTGCTTTCCATTCATCGACACAAGTGGACTTTCGTCGCGGTTTTCGTGTTCCATTCTGTGTGTTTCGCCGACTGTTGTGACACAAGTCAACAAACGATTACGCGCAGGCATTGGAGAGTTATAAACAGTTTCCGTGAGTCGCATGAATTGAAAGCACCCAGTAGTTGGGGGCTAAACTGGAAAACAAATAGTTGTTATTGCTTGTTCTCCAGATTTTAAATTAAAGGGAAAACAGACTTAAGTTCAGCGTATAGTTTGGCTTAACAAGCCTATTCTCCACAACATCTACCCTCACCTCATGGAAAGAACCTTCACTGCGTTCCTTTGATGTTCTTTCTAACCCCAAAAACTACTGTTTATTTAACATAATAGTACAAGTAGATGGTCCAAATTTCTATGAAATCGTCTCTTGTCATTTAATAAGGTATAAAAATAATTGATAAGCGTAATCGTGTTTAACAAGCAGTTCACAACTTTCAACAGAACAGTATAAATTAACTGCTATCCTTTTATATCCTTGCTCTTTGTGCAACTCAAGTAAGCATTCAACAGCAGTGATATGAACCAAATTATTATGTAGTTATGTCATTTGATTCCATTCAACCTCCCCGATGGTTTCAATGACAGAGTTTATCCGGTAAATATTTGGGATATGTTAAAAAAAAGGTGCAACATATTTTATACCACCAGTCTAGTGTTGGGAATTGCAATTTTTATTACAGATGAATGTTTAGATGTGCCTTGACCAAATTCAAAGGTATTTAGGGTGGTTAATTTCTTTCTGATGAATGTTATACCTCGGTACTTTGTCGTTGTTACCTCTTTACTCTCGGAGGTTTCTCGTGAAGTCACCTTTACTTCAAGTAAAAACTCAAGAGACAACCAAGGTTTATTTACGGCGCAACCATCTTTGTTACTTCTCCGTTTACAAATTACATTTCCTCTGGGAGGTGGGAGAGAAACTAAAGACGAACTTCAAAATGCAAACCCTTGCAATATAACTAATATATGTAATTATCACTTACAATTACTTTGGGAAGGCCAAACTGTGCAAAAATGGACATGAGGGCATTAATCAAGGCACTACTCGCAGTGGAGGTCATTCTGATTACTTCTGGACATTTGCTATAGGAATCCACAAGTACCAGAAACATACAGTCTAAAAATGGGCCAGCAAAATCAAGGGGGGTGGACACCCAAGGCTCTGTTGGCCATTTTCATGAATGATATGGTGCTTGGACTGGCACATCTCTTACAAGAGAACATCTTTCACATGGTTGGAGACTCTATTTCTTTATCTAACCCTGGCCTCCGAGTAAAACTCATGGCAAGAGACTTCATTTTTGTAATACCCAAGTGACCAGAATTCACTCAGTAACTGGCATCTTAATGATCTTTGAATCACAACTTTGCCAGATAAGATTATGCAATTATTCGCAATGGAGAATTCTGTCTTGTGCTTTGAGAACTGTTTCAAATGTTCACTATTACTGATGAGCCACTCATTGTTTTTCATGTTTTCATGAACTAGAGCTAGGTCCTTGTCTTTCTGGTTCTCTTCAGCTATTTCAGTGGCTGTCACAAGGGCAGTATCAACCAATAAAAATTCACATTCAAGATCACCTCCTTGCCATCAGAAATATATAATCTAGATAATGCATCAGCATTTGCATTCTTGTCCAATTTTCTGTATTTAATGTTATAATTAAGTCCACTCAAGAATTCAGCCCATCTTTGCCATCTTTTGTCATTCAAGGTTGACAATGAGGAATAAGGATTAAAATTGTGGATTAATGGTTTATGATTGGTAGTAGTAATTACAAATAAATGACCTCTTAGTTATAAGTCAAATTTCTTTTTTCCTTGTTACCTCTTTACTCTCGGAGGTTTCTCATGAAGTCACCTTTACTTCACTTAAAAACTCAAGAGACAACCGAGATTCATTTACGGCGACGCCATCTTTATTACATCTCCATTCGCAAATTACATTTCCTCTGGGAGGTGGGAGAGAAACTAAAGACGAACTTCAAAATGCAAACCCTTGCAATTTAACAAGGAAGGAATATCTTGTGGTGCATTTCACGATGCTTGTAGTGCCATTAATTGGACTTTTGCTTTACTATGTAACTGAGTAAATTCATGTTATCCCTGCATCATGATTCAATTGGAGGACATTTTGTAATTTGGTGTTCTGTCAGCAAAAAATTTTTTTAAATCTGAATTACCTAATGTGCATATTTTCACATGCTTAGGGATTTATCGCAATTTTGATTTGAATGCATGGCTGCAATGTCATTGACGTGAGATAAATCTACAGTTGCTATTGAAAATGGATAGAGCAATAAATAATTTGGTAAGCAAATCAGTACAGACTTGTGGTAGTCCACATGAACTTCATTCTCATTTATTCGAGTGTGTATAATTTTTGGCTCCCTATGAATGTGCAACAGAAAAATTGCATTTAGATCTGTGTGTTCCACTTGGTGTATCACATTACGTGTACTTGTTACTTGACCTCTTATCTGGTTTTGCCAGTACTATCTACTTCTTTCCTAGCAGACTAGCTGACATAACAAATTTTCATTTATAGACCACACTCACACTTTAGACAAACCATTTGTCATAAAACACAAATGACTCATTGTTCATTCTTAGGAAATTTGCAATAATACATACATATATTTGTTTGACAATTTTATGCTTGGACAGTACCTAGAAAGGGTACCAGATTAATTATATTACCCACCTTCCTATTAAATTAAAGGGTTTTAAAATGTTTCAATTTTTGGTTCTATCCCATGTACTATGTTACCTGAGGGGTTCAAAAGAAAGAGAGAGGAGCAGGGAGTTCAAAATAGCATGTGCTTAACAACTGAAAGGGCCTTCGTTATAATTCAAACAGCTGTAGTAATTTTCCACACTTTTTTAATTTTCTCGACCAGTTTCAATGCTTACACATCATTAACGGCTCTTGATAATGGTGTGTAAGCAGTGCTTGTTGCATTGTGCTGGTCATTTTTTTATGGCTTTAACTGAAATATTCCACTTTAAAGCATTTTGTGAATTTTTTCTTTGGATCAGTTGTTTTCTAAGTGTAAAGGGTGCTGAGTATCAGTGGTGGATCTATGGGGGGGGGGGGGACAAGGGGGTTAGAGCCCCCCCCCCCTTTGGACATCCAATTTACACTAGATAGAATGGAAATTTTTTGTTTAGACCCACAATACTTCTGGGAATTTACCCCATACTTAGCCCCCCTTGTCCCTATCCTGGATCTGCTACTGCTGAGTATGCTATGAAGTACCTATCTACTGGTATTGTTTTGGCCACTGAATACGATATGTATATTACCTAAGAAGGACCCTGTGCACCACTTTTTTTGGTTTGTCCCTTTGTTGCGCAGAGGAAATGTCCGAGCTTTTTTTCCGAGGGATCCCTTAAGGATGTTGTCCACCAGATGTAGTATCCATTCCTGGAGTTGATACACATAATAATCAGGGATGACAAGTGAAATGAAATGAATATGTTTCATTTCGACCCATAGGGAAATGAAAATATGAAGCCTAGGTTTAGTTTCGTTCCTGCATGGAATTAAAATCAATAATAATGTTAAGTTTCGACCCGGGACAAAACGAAACTCTAAGTAACGAAACTAAATTAATCAAAATTTCACTTCTCGTAGTTAAGTTTTGATCCCAAAAGTTGAGTGGAGGGGGATAAGAGGGAATAGTTTCGACCCATTACGTTTGACATACATGTAAAAAGGTTAAAACATTGAGCTTAAAATTGAATGTCCAGTTTGCGTTCACCATCCTCCTGTTTATGGGGAAAATATGAATGCCCCATGCATCTACAGTAGACTCTCGTTTATACAAACAATGTTATTACGAAGTTCTCTTAATTACGAAACAAATCGTTGGTCCCGACGGAAAGACCTATCCAAGCTATAAAAAAAGAACGTTATTACGAAATTACGAACCTCAGTTACACGAATTACGAACCCGGCTCTTACAAAATGAACTTTATTACGAAGTTCCACGCATAAACTACGGCATTTAGGTGGATATTCACTACGTTGAATTTTAATAATCGCGCCACGTTTAAGTTCTACACGTGCACTGTGCCCAAAAGTATCAATTATGGTTCTTTATTCAGTTTACGCACATCATTTGATAAGCTTCATTCCTCACGAGTCATGGTGACCCACTTATAACTGCTCGTAAATTGGACGTAAAGTTAGTTCTCTTCCTAAAAACATTTTATTTACGAATTTTCAGAGATACGAGCATTCAAAATTTTCAAATTTCAATTTTGGCACCTTTTGATTTGGCCGTTGCTATGCGGTATGGCGCTGGGGAACTCTCACTGTGGGCACAATCTGAACAAAGTATCATTGAATCTGGTGTGAATTTAGGAACTTCTTCAGCGTTTCGCCCGTTCTCCGTCACCGCGGGGAGCTATTTTTTCGGCTCCGAATGCGTCGTACCACCAGCTAGATCAATTTGTCACAGTCGTGAGTTTGCGCATAAGTGTAATGCAGTGTTGCATTCTGCAGGATAATCGTACTCTTCGATTCCTAGCATACAGTCCGGCCGGTGAGAGTTGTCCGATCACGGCACCTTAGGAGGGGCGGATAACCCTGGTCGAGCGCGATTTACAGCTAATCGCTCTACCCCAAACGCATCTCACACCCTCGTCTAGTCATACAACGATGTTAAATGCATAAGGAGCCCTGAAATAAGCTTGATCCATCGTCCCTTCCGGCTCCTTTCTTCACGGAGCCCTTTGTAGGCGTTTCCCTTTCTTACCTGGCAACCTTGCCCCCTACCCCAACCTAGACCATTCTGCCTGTCATCGGACAGCTCTCGGCGGTCGTAGTGTAGGTTTATCAGCTTAGGAACAAGGTCTTGGAACGCATGTAGTTCGTATATCGGACTTACTGTATTCGGGAAGATATCAACCCCCCATTGCGTCATGTCGCATTCTTCTATTGAGAAACTGAAACGAATTTTCATGATTATATATTTTTCCACGTAATTTAATCGCGTTTATAATATACTTTTATTTTGACGATTCCTAAAAGAAATGTTCCTATGAACTTCGTTATTACGAACCTCCGGTTTCTCAATCCCGTGAACTTCATAATAACGAGAGTCTGCTGTAATGGCGGTAGGCCGAACCTCTACTGTATTCAACCATACTTCGTGCTCGGTGTGTGGGTCGAAACTAAACTGTTCAAAGGTGGTCCCTCCAGTGCGAAACATCATCTGCGTTTCGTTTTGTCTCAGAGTTTTAGTTTCAACCCGAAGTAGTTCTGACTCCGATTTCGTTTTGACCCTGAGTTTAGTTCCCCGCATTTAAATCCATCCCGTTTTGTTTCTGCATTTCGCTCCTAGGAATGAAAGTATTGAAATTTTCCTGGTTTTGACTTTTGCTTAGTTTCAATTGCCATCCCTGATAATAATACGGAGTTCTTGGTCATTGTCTACTTCTTGCATGGGATTCCTAATTAGTCTGTTGGTTGCTGTGTAAAATGCGACGGTCATCTATTATTTTGTTCTAGTGTACGAGGTCATCTATTATTTGGTGAGGTTCTGTGACTTCTATCCATGATTTCTACTGTTGAAGTGATCCACGTATAAAAATGATACCTGCTAATCAACAGCTATAGCTCTCTCTTGCCTTGTCAAGCTAGTTAATTTAAAGTGTATGAATAGGTAACATATACGGTGAGAAAACATACCTAAGTTGTGTAACAGGATTTATATCCCTATGCTGGTGCACCTAAATTCATGTAAATATATGCTTGCGGACTCGAAACTCATCACCTTTTCTTGTCACCTAGTAGTGCAGGAGGACGCTCAAGTTGCATCTAACCTGTTGCCATTTGCATTGTGGTGATTCTTACTCATTTGTTTCTAGGATTTCTGCCCAAGGCTACGGCTGAGCATCACCGTGCCAACATCCTTGGTCTGTTGCATGAGTCCCTGATGCAAGCTAAGGTGAGTAAAGGAAAGTTGAGTGTGGTGAGCATTGTTTCCAATTGCCAATGCTAGCTTTGGTTTTAATGATGCAGGTGCAGCCAGAGGACATAGATGTGGTGTGCTACACTAAGGGCCCGGGCATGGGCTCCCCCCTTGTCTCTGTGGCAGTTGTGGCACGCACTGTTGCCTTGTTGTGGAATAAGCCCATCATTGGAGTGAATCACTGTATTGGACGTATCCTTCAGTTTAAGCTCTTGAAAACCTTCCTCAGGGTTGAGACATGATGTTGCAAGTTCGCTCTGCTTTTATGGGTTTTACTTGTCATGTGTTTTTCTTAAATGATAATTTTTGCTCTGGTATGGAAAAGCTTCTTTTGGCCTAGTAATGGTTAACTGTTAACTCATAGAGTATTATGTAGTTGCTAATTAAATTTCCTTATCTTAAATATATACTTGGGACTCAGTTTCTCACACCTCTTCTTCACGTAATAAGGACATGCAAATCACCTTAGGGAAAATCTCTTTTGAATTTAAAAAATATTTTGTAATTTAGACAACTACTCAATATGTTACCATTCTTCTTGACTACAACCAAGATATTGAAATGGGTCGGCTGGTCACAAAGAGCTGTAATCCAACAGTGCTCTATGTGAGTGGCGGAAACACCCAAGTCATTGCTTATTCCAATCAAAAGTATCGCATATTTGGTGAAACCATTGACATTGCTGTTGGAAATTGCCTTGACAGGTTTGCAAGAGTGTTGAAGTTATCAAATGATCCAAGTCCTGGATACAACATAGAACAACTGGCAAAAAGGTGAGGCCGAGTATTGTAAAGCAATCAATTGCTGTGAATCAGCAGTTTTAATCTGGAAATTTTCAAGACTTCCCCTCGAAAGACATTCTTCCTGAAAATTATGTGAATTTTAAAATACAAAAAAGTGCATGAAAGGCTTGCCATTAAATGTTATTTCGAGAATAGTTTGGTGAATGCGTTTAGATTATTACTTGAGTTTCCAGCTGATTATGAGGAGAATTAAAGAAAAGTTAATGGACAATTTCTTAAACATTAAAATTTAATAGTAACTAGGAATAGAACTAAATCTTATTGATGTTAAATGTCTTATGCAAAATGTTATCATTAAAATAATCTGTTAACTATCTCAATGACAATTGGGTGACCCTCTCGAAGAAATGAGTAAGTCTTTTTATCTTACTTCACAGTGGCGTGAACTATGTTCCTCTGCCATATGTTGTCAAAGGGATGGACGTTTCCTTCTCTGGCCTGCTGTCTCACATGGAAGAGCACGCGGAGGAACTTCTTAAGGCATATACTGCAGCCGACCTCTGCTACTCTCTCCAGGAGACAGTGTTTGCAATGCTGGTTGAGATCACAGGTGGGTGCACCTTGTAAATGACAGGGTTCTTGCTCTCGTTGGTGAGACTCACCTTCCTACCCTAGGAATTTTTTTGTTCAGAAAGACACTTCCAACTACGTTGTAAGTACATATATCCATCCAGTCACTCCTGAGTGCAAATGGAAATTCATTCACGGTTTTTTCTACTCTTCATCCTCTAATATTTTTGCATTACAGTGGACCCCCATATTATATTAATTATTCTATTTTATAAATATGAACCTTTTGATCCATCAATTTATCTTTATTGACATATTAAGGTGTTCTTTTTAATAATGACGCCGAAATATTATGACAAGCTGAGAAGGGAGGATAAAAAAGGAAAAGTTAGTTGTTTGAAATTGGAGAGAAGTAATGGGCACAGTCATTAATAGTATAGATAATCTAAAATAGGCAAAAAAAAATTTCTTGTTGGCCACTACTCTGCCCACTTTATCTTTTGAACATGCAACTCTGAATGTGGGCACCACTCCCAACCAGTGGCGCAGCGATGGGGGGTTTTGGGGGTTAAAACCCCCCAGAGCTCAGAGAAATATTTAAGTTTAATCCATTTTACTTAATTGGATTGATATTACTCATAGAATAGTGTAAGGATAAATAAAATATCCTTCAGAAAGCTGTTAAACCCACCATTTAAAGTTCCACAATTTATTAATCCGTACCGCACCTACCGCTTATCCTGGTGGGTATTCCAATCCCCCCCACACACCCCGGTATTAGTTGCACCTAAACCACCCCAGCCTTAATTCCTGGCTGTGCCCCGGCTCCCAACACCCTATTAGGAATCATACCCTCAATAAACAATCCGTTATAGTTATGGGGGATGTAATGTAATTTTTGATTTGTCTGAAGAGAGCTGTCTGATTTGTGCAGAGCGGGCAATGGCACAGTGCGAGTCTGAGGAGGTTCTGCTGGTGGGGGGTGTTGGTTGCAATGAGCGGCTGCAGCACATGATGGGCGCCATGTGTGCAGAGAGGGGTGCCACCCTCCACGCCACAGATGAGCGCTTCTGTATTGACAATGGTGCCATGATCGCTCAGGCCGGCATTGAGATGTTCCACTGCGGAATGATCACACCGTGGGAGGAGACAACATGTACACAAAGGTGAGTATCAGTTGCTTCTTGTAGCGGCATTTTACTTGATGGTATCAGGGTTCCCACTCAACCGTGATAACCTTAAAACCGTGAATTTCGTCTACCGTGAAAAAACCTGGAAATAGCCGTGAATTTCTTCATAAAACCTTAAAAATCTCTCAAACTTGATTGTAGAACAACGATGGAATGGTTGAAAGAAAAAAAAAAACGATATTTCAATCATGTTTCAAGGTCATTCACGTGCAGGCACTGTCTACGCATTTACCTGCACACGTGTATTCGAAAGCGCAACTATTAATTGGTCCGTGTGCGCCATGACAGCACATTGACCTTAAGCCTGCGATAGGAATACGTTAATCCTGGCAAAAATCAGGCAATTCTTCACATCCCTGCCACCCTGCTCTGTTCATTTTCCCACTCACACCCTTTTAGCCGGACATGAATTTTGCTAACTATGGGTGACGTCATGAGAGAGAGCACTTTCATTGCTGCGTTTGCATTCAAGGCATCTGTTGCGTTTGTTACATTTTTAGTTAACTTGCGGCCGATGATTGTTGCGTGATCAATATTTCTGCCTAAAATGCCCTATCTACAAACCGTGAATTTGATGACATTTATACCGTGAAAACCTGGGAAAAACCGTGAATTTTATGATGTAGTTAGAGTGGGAACCCTGTGGTATAGTCAGGTAGTTGGTGGTTCATTCGTATCCAAATGTAGTCCCCCCCCCCCATTTGGCCCATGATATGATTGAGGCACTGAATCCATGTCCTCAACATCTTTGCAATCAGGCTAATTATGATTGCCATTCTGTGATCTGACCAGAACTCTGCCTGTCAACCACCTCTCTGTTACCGTCTCCTGTATTTTAGACTTAGTATTCTTGAGGGTGTTCACAGTTTTAGCTTTCTATCAGTGGTAGAGTCTGGGAGTCCACTAATCTGGAAAACCTGGAATACTGTGGGAATTTCAGTTGTTTTGTCTCTTACATTGTCCAGCAAAGACTTAACTTAAGTGTAAAATTCCCCTGCAGCAGAGAAAGAAATGAAGTAATTTTTATTGAATTTTTACTCTAATATCCCCTATCATGTACCGTATATGCCTGAATATAGTCCCCCCTTTTTTCCAAAAATGCCTGTGGTGAAAGTAAAGGGGGGGACTATATTCAAACGCATTTTTTTTAACTGTTCCCGAAACTGAAGCCTCAAAATTAGGGGGGGGGGGATACTATATTCAGAGGGGGACTATATTCGTAGAAGTATGGTAAATCTGTTAGCATAGTTACTTAATTAATTATATTCTCATTTATGAATACTCACAGCTTATATTTGGATTCTCATACTAGATAGCAGAACTGTTTTCATTGTAGACTCAAATTCTAGCTCCATTTTGGGTATTTCATGATGTTAAATTCACTGCTATGTACAAATCTTTGTGGAGAGGTAGTCAAGAGTGCTCACCATGGAAATTGCCAATTGGAAAATTAATTTCTACTATCGTTATGTGCAGATATTTGGACAAAAATGAATCATATTGTGTTGTAGATGACTTCTCTATTTTATATCCTGTCCTTGAGCCACAGAGAGTGGATGAGGAGATTGTGGGACAATTGTGGATTTTGTGGCACCAGAATTGAACTAGGACATAGAAGTTGTCCATCTATGTAACAAAGACAAATTTTAATCAGATACATAGCTTGATGAGTGTGGTGCTTGTTATACAGGCTGTGAAATGCATTTGTTAATTATCTTCTTGAACACAATATTTTCACAAGTCAATGATAATTTCATTATGTGTACTTCTTGGTTGAGGGCTGAAAATTTTCAGTGAAAATGAAGTTTGTCCTTGATTTACTTGCTTTAAAACAGCCTTGCTCAGACAATATGATAGGATTGTATGCTCTTTCATACTTACAGGTACCGCACTGATGATGTTACGGTCAAGTGGCGTTCATGATTGACACCAAAAATCTTTATGTGAATGGCATCCCTACTGAATAATTATCATCATTCATTGTACCATCATAAGTAAAAATTTTCCTTCTTTCTTAGTCAGCCTTATCATTTTCCCAAATGACTCTGATAAAATGAGTAGTAAGTTCTGAGTGTTTCACCGTTCACATAATTTTTTTTCATGGAGACTGAAGGCAAAAGCTTGCCCCAAGGTTGGTGTGTATGGAATGGGTGACTCTTGAGTTGTATGCACCTGCTATGAGATGTGGAGGAAAGGGGTGGTACTATATGTCATGCTCAGGCATTCTCTATAAGGACAAGCAACGATGAGGCTGAAGGGGAGGGTTGGATATGTGTGGATGCCGTACTGAAACCACTTGTCGTGAATAAAAGTGATTGGGATGGAGAACGTGCTGGTCTTGGAGAAGAGTTTCATATGGTATATGCAGTGCCTATTCACTCCCGATGGACTCAAAACATCTGCAACGGTACTCATGTTTGTTCAACTATTAATTGGAAAAGGCTGTTTGTGGTGGTTAGACTATTATTATTATTCAACTGCTTTGAATGAATGAACATTTATTTATGCTCTGGGTTTCCTCATTAGTGAAAATACAAAATACAACCATTTTTGCTTAAGCGACAAAAATAAAAAATAATTAATAGCATACAAATATAATTGACACCATAAAAATAAATACCTATAGCATGCATATCACTATTAGCAACAAAAAGCAAAAAAAATACATCGAAAGCAAAAATAATCTTGGGTAAACAATGTGAACAAACAGAATCGAAGGAGAGGAAGAGGGAAATCAGAAAAAAAACTTCAGATAAATTGTGATTGCATACCATAAAAATAAATATAATTTACTGTCATAAGTAGAGATCCATGAAAGTGGTTATATTTTTTGCTTAAAATTTGTTTTAAAACTACGTGATTTTTGTTTCATAGAAAATCTAGGCGGTGTTATTGTAATGTTAAAATTTTTGCACATTTCTAGGTGTTTTATTATTTTTTGGTGCTCATTTCACGAATGCTTATACTTTTCAAGCATTTAACATAACATTAAATACAATTTCAAGAGTATAAAATTTCTGATAAAACCAAATGAAGGAAATGGTTCAAGGTACATATATCAATGGTTCAAGCATTAATGTTATAGTGAGCAAGAAAAGATGCACCGTGAATACTTCAATTGATTAATTGTCTTTGTGAGGAAGACTAGAGCAAAAATTGACCAAATGGTTCTGAAATTTGTTTTCAGTTTCATTGCATTAATGTAGACCAATAACACAATAGTTAAGCTCTTCCAGCTTGTTTTTCTCTATAATCAGAATGTATTCTTGGCATATACGATCGGCAGACGGCAAATCCCCGCTACCCTTAATGTATGTACTTCGAGAGCCTTTACCAAACTTTTGGACTATCAAGTTTCTCTACACTTATTCCAGCATTTAAAAATGCTTCAGTAGTAGGGATAACAAACTCCTCTTTCGCCTCCTGCACTTTCTTTGACTGAGTAACTGTCTTTTCAAATGATAGCTGTCATTTTGCGGGTCCCATTTCATTCGCATGTTTATGTGTATTGCAATTGATGTGCTTTAACAAAGTGTCTTACAGATTCAAGTCTTTATCCCAAAATTTACACGATAATAGTGTGGCGTTACGTCTTTAAATCTTGCAGGTTTGTAACGCTAGCCGCAGACACAGGGAACTCCGATCGTCTGTCACTAGCTGGATGAGGGAAAGACTCCACAAGAATAATCTGCAGTCAAAGAAACAATTGTCACAAATTTACGAGTCATTTTAATATATTAAAAAATCAAAATGATTAAAAAAAGCAACGATGATAACTAATAATCTCATAAGAAACATTACCAAAAACCAAGTACAAAGCTGTGTTTGCCTGCCAGCACCAAAAATGATTTTTGAGAAATCACTCTCTCAGTCAACCGATGTGTTCGCTGTGAGTGCTGAGAAGGAAGAGAGCTGGCTGACCCCTGAGCATTGTAAGAGTGGAGGGGAGGATTTTGCAAAGGAGTGGGGGTATACAGCGATATCAAAGTTAGCTGCATTGGTGTAAAACTCTCGGTTGGCGCCCGTGTTGACTGGAACCTCTGGAAAACGTCTCGTCATCCAAGCCAGGGTTGGGGGAGAGCAGCGTACCGCCGGGTTTCCTCTCCTATATCTCTTGGGTTGGAGACATAGCCAAGTGATGTGATATCTGGTTGAGGCAAGCCATTGGAATTCAAGGAGGGGAAAGACATAGTAGGATGAGGTGTTGGAGGGAGAGAGAGTTGTGATAGGACAAAGTGGAGTACTTCTCACTCCAAACTGCATTCTAATGCCTCAGCACCCACTTCCCCTAGATTGCCAGGAGTAGGTATTCCTCCGCTGTACTAGCTATATAAGTCTTGATCTCCAGGTATGGCTGTTTCGGATGGCTGCTTCGAATGGCAGCTTCAGAGGACAGAGTTCGGAGACAAGAGTTCTGAGACTTATGTTAGTCTCCGAGCCTTTGGCAAAAATCCTTTGCACGAAAAACCTTAGCACAAAAAGTCCTTAGCAGGAGAAATTCTGCGGATAAGTTCGGAGGAATTTCTGGTGGGGTACCAGAAATTTAAGGGGGCTGATTTTGTTTTAAACATGGAAAAAAGATGTGCTGGGTACCCAGTCTTAAAGAAAATGAAAGGAAATGACTAATGTGAATATTTTCAAAGAGAAGTGGTTGTGATTGATGATAAATTGTGGAGAAGTGATCATATTTACGAAGGTCAAGAAAAAATCTAGAGCAGGAATTTAAGATCTGCCGAAGTTTATTCTCCAATTCCAATTGAAAGTCACTATAGACCAAGGCACTGTAATCAAATAAGTGGAGAACAAGTGTTGAAATAAGCATTTTACTCTTAGCTAGAGGTTTTGTGCAACTTCAGCTTATATAAGGTATTTTTTACCTTGTTAGAGATTTCATGTATGTGGTATGATTTCATGAGAGATTACTGGTAAGAGTAGTATGTTATAGGGTTTCAAACAGTGTGACTAAATCCAATATCTGCGACCCTGACTTGAATGTGGGGGAAAAGGGAAAAGTTAATTCTTCCAAGTATTTAGGAGTTACCAAAAATTGCCTGTGTTTTGGAGGAATTGAAAACTAATAAATTTTACTGGGCCCAAGCATGGATAGACGTCTTCATTGACGAGGGATATCTTGGCTGGGTTTCTTCCACCGAGTTTCCCCATGTTGAGTATGCAGCCAGGTGTACTGAGGCTCTGAGGTGAGACTGGGATGTGATGAGTCAGATAGGTACTGGAGGTACTGGACTGTTCGATTGATATAAACGTCTACTGTTTATAAATTCCTTTAATAGTTGCATTTAAAGGATATGTACTTAAAGCATTACAGGAGTGTGAATATTCTTCAAATTCACTTCGAGACTATGCAAAAGACATTTTTGAAAGGCAGTGGAATTGGTGCTGCTCTATTCATTGCAGTATTTGCTAATCACTCAGTACAAGATTAAAATGATTTTCACAAATATTTAAAAGGTAAGATACTTGAATTTTTATCTGAAATAGGAATGTATTTATGATAAAAAAAATACCCTTTCATCACTCTTTAAATTTATGTTCTTGTCTCTCCTAAACTGGGTGAAAAATGCTACCTCTTAATTATGGTATCAGTAAGAACATATAAAGGTAACACTTTTTTAGTTAACATTGTCACGGAACGAAATCATAATCATTCTGGACCATCCTCCTACCTGTATTAAATTCTTTAACTCGATTATATAGGACCTAATACCCTTCATTTTATGAATGAATCCTATTTTCTTCTGACGATGTCTAGCATCCTAACCCACATTTGACTCACTGCATCCAAACTCTGTCTCCTAATTGACTCAGGAAGTTTCATTTCTTCATCCACCATATGTTGCTCTTCCTCATCATCTTCTCTCCCATCTTGAACACCTTCAGCTTTTTCTCATATGTCTTCCTCAATGTGTACCCATGTTTCCATCCCATGAATCACCTTGCTGCATTTCAGACATTTTCCTTTTAAGATTCTATATATATTTTTCTCTCCCCTACCAAAACATCCTTGTCTCTAATTTTTGGCATGCTTGTTATCCTTTTTTGTCAACCAATAAAAAATTTACCTTGGTGCATAGGACACCAACCTCTTTCTCATGATACTTATGTCTATATATGTCTCTCCCACGAAGCCTGTTTAACCCGTCAACGCCCACGGGTGCCATACAGGTGCAGAGCCAATACTCCTGCAATGCATTTAACATGTGAATTTTAGCGTACATTTCTGTGCTCATACTTAGGAGAAGGTTTCCTCTATTATTCACTCAGTTTGAATTGTGTCCATTGTGCTGAGCACATGTGTATCATATTTTATAAAAGTGAAATGTTTGTGATTAAAAAAAAACTTTGGGCGCTGAAGGGTTTAACAGCCTACTGTTCATTTCCCTTTCCTCTTCCTGCGTTAATCTGTGTCTCTTCCGGAGAGAATTAAGGCCATTGTCTTAAAAAGGGGGGGAAGAAGGTCACTACTTTCTGCATCAACTTGAAGGTAAGGCTTTTATATCAGATATTCTCCAATTATTTTAAAACATAGTTTGTTAAGTCGGTGATAAGATAAAAACTTGATTTGAATTGTATTTTTCCAGAAATCCCAGAATAAGGTGGGTTCCCACACAGCAAAACAAACTCGCATTGGCGAGTTTAACTTGCTGCAATCTTGGATTGCAGTCGCAGGGGTGTTAATTTTGTGATTAATTATGTGAGGTGGTTTGGGCGATTTTTTGACCCTCCTCCCTTAGTGAGATATCGTGAAATCTGGCTTGACCCCCACTCACTAAACTCTTGTGAGATTGTTTATAATTAGTAGTTTCAGTGTAAATATGTTAATCTATGCTTCATTGCATTGTATTTATAAAAAATAATTTGTTTAACCCGGGAATGGTCACCGCGGGTCGTTCCGACCCGCACGCAACTATTCATATCTGTCCTGAATGTACAAAGTGACGAACGGTCTTCACTTTCTGTGTAGCTGCTTCTCTAAAACCCTCCTACCATATCCTGTGGAGTTTCTTCAGTTTCCGCTCGTTCGTTGACCTAGGCATACATGTGCGTGTCACCCTGACCCGCAGCGACCATTAGCGTTGTCAAAAAGTGTGCAAGTCTTTTATATACCTGTGAGCGTAAGTTAGTGTATATTAGTGTAATGTTGTGTGTTTTCTTGGTCAGGGCTTAATTTAAGCGTTTTTTTTGTTACTGAATCATAAACATGGCAAGCGAACCTAAACCTGGTTCCAGTAGACAAGTTACTCTTTCTGATAGCCGCGTTCCATTGGACGAAGAAGGAATACTGTTTACTTTAGAAGAGGACTTTTCTTTTGACACATCGGATGACGATTCCAACTACGGGAGTGATGTTGATCCAGTTGAGGAATGTGCAGATGACAATGACAGGAATACGGACACTGAACAAAGTGGAAGTGAAATTTCTAGTGACGATGAAACATCAGACGACGACATCCCACTTTTGAGTAGGGGTCGATATTTAGGGAAAGACGGCGAATCATCCTGGAAAATTGCAGAACCTACCCAATCCGTACGAACCAGACAGCAGAATCTTATCGTCCATTTTCCTGGAACAAAAGGTGAGGCAAAAATTGCTAAAAAAACCATTGGAAGCATGGCAGTGCTTTTTGCCTGACGAAGTAATACAAAATATTGTAAACAACACTAATTTATTCATAGATTTGAATAAAAATAAATATGGCCGAGATCGTGACTGTAAAAACACTACAGTTGAAGAAACTAAAGCCCTGTTGGGTTTATTGTATTACGCAGGTGTGTTGAAGGCTTCACATCTGAACGCAGAAGAGTTGTGGGAAGAAGTGCATCTATTCAAGTGTGTAATGTCTTTGAATCGATTTAGATTTTTGCTTCGAATGCTAAGATTCGATGATAAAAGAACCCGAGTGCAGAGGATGGAAGTGGACAAGTTAGCACCTTTCAGGGATGTTTTTGAATTTGTTGTAAAGAAATGTAAATCAAACTCTTCTGTTGGTGAGTACACAACAATTGACGAGATGTTGTGGGCCTTCCGTGGAAGGTGTGGTTTCAGGCAGTATATGTGGAATAAGCCTGCGAAATATGGTTTGAAGGTGTTTTCATGGGTTGACTCAAGAACATTTTATGTACTCAACATGGAAGTATATCTTGGAAAACAACGCCCGGGACCTTATGAACACATAAGGCAAACACCATCTCCAGTAGTAGTCAGACTTGTCGAACCGATAAGTGGAAGCAACAGAAACGTCACTTATGATAACTGGTTTTCTAGTATTGCCCTTTCTAATGATCTCTTGCAAAATCAAAAACTCACCACAGTTGGGACAATCAGGAAAAACAAGAAAGAGATACCTCCAGAGTTTTTGAGAACTAAGAATCGAGAAGTACACTCGTCAATTTTTGGTTTTGCCAAAAACTTGACAACACTCATATCTTATGTCCCGAATAAGAACAAGGTTGTTCTATTGACCTCCACCATGCATCACAGTAAAAGTATTGACAATGCCACAGGAGAACAAAAGAAACCAGACATAATAACATTTTACAACGCCACAAAAGGAGGAGTTGATGTGGTTGATGAAATGTGTGGCAATTACTCTGTCGCAAGAAAGACAAATCGTTGGCCCCTCACAGCATTTTACCTTATTTTAGACATCATAGGACTAAACTCTCTCATCATTTGCTCCAATAACAAAGAAAAGAAACTTGTACGAAGGAAATGGCTCAAAGAGTTGGCTACGGAACTAGTTACACCTCACAATAGAACTCGTCTTCAAGGATCTCTGTCAAAGTCAACCCATATCAATATTATGGACATACTAAAAGAAGACGTTGTCCGCCCTCCAGTAGAAGTCCCGAACAAGAGAAAGCGGTGTGGACTTTGCGAACATCAAGGCAACAAGTCGGCTCACAACTGTGCGTCATGCAACATCCCTGTCTGTGGCAAACACTCCAAGCCCACTTGTCTCAACTGTATCAACATGGAATAAATGGTGTTTTTTTTATATTATACACATAGGGACTACACAATCTTTTTACACCTGAAAGTTTTGATGTGCTTTTATAAAAAATAAATTAGTGTATCTAATCAATAAAAGTGTGGGTTTTGTAGGTTCACTCGTGGCCAAAATACCTCAACTATACTGACTTTGGGATGCAACTAAACCAATAACTGGAAATTTGTAGGGACATAAAGTTGTGAAAATATATATTAGTTCTTATTGGAAAAAAATATTATGAAGTAATAGTTGAATTTTACTTTTAATCTTTGTGATAAACCATGGCACATTGATATTTCGTTTTTTTTAAGAAAATGTGTACAACATTTTCATGCTTCAATAACTTGAAAATTTTTCCTTATAACAATAAGCCATATATTATTTTTTATAACCTATGTTCAATATTAAAGAGTGAAAAATTATTGTAAGTAATCTAGTTAGCTGTAAAATTACTAAAAATCTTGTACTATGACAAAAATCTCATTTTTTGTGATACTTTTTCTTTAATTCCGAGAAAAATATAAAAGTGATAAAATGTTTGTTTCAAACACATGGTTTGAGTTTATATACCTAGGAACTGAAATGTATAAAGTTACAAGAAAAACAAAAATGTAAATTAAGCTTTAAAACAATTTCTTTTAGTGCGGGTCAGAGTGACCCGCAGCGACCACGTAAGGCTACATTTTAGGTGCGACTACTCCCGGGTTAATTATCTTTATTTAAGATTAATCAATTCAACCCAGTTTTCTCACAATTTTACACTGTTTTTTACGGTAGAAAATTACGTGATACTTGCCAGGACCCCCCTCTCTCCCACTTGAGAATCGGCATGAACCCCTTCCGCTGCTCCCCCATAGATGCCTCACATAATTAATGGATGCCCCCTTTACACAAAGAAAAATAATAAAACTTATCGAGTAGGGAAGAAGTAACTGTGGAAGATGCACACACTGAATACACAATCACGTTAATTTGCCGCAATATCCATTTAAAAACTAATAGCATACCTGCTGCAGTACCAACTTTTGGTGATCATTTCCGACCACCACCATCATTTCTGTAGAGGGGAAGTCTGTTTTTTTTCAATGTTCAGGAAAATCAAGGTGCGGATCTAGGATTTCTTTCTGGGTTGGGGGGGGGGGGGGCTAGCAAGCCGTATCCAGGATTTTGTTCTGGGGGGGGGGGGCACAAGGATACCTCGTAATACAAAACCAACGCAATGATAATGGGACCGTATTAAAAATCTTGCATATTTTTTAAGGGTCTGGGGGGGGGGGGGGGGAGGCACATACCCCCCCTATATCAGCCTATGGGAACATTACTCCCTCTTCGCAGCCCCATCACAATCTCCAATAACGGAGGAAGTTAACGCTGCTTAGCGGTCAATTTCGGCGAAGGTAAAGAATGCACACTTATGGACCTCTTTAACAGGGTCTTATTGATTGCGAGGATATTACAACCGTGAACAAATCACAAAAATATAAACATGCCACAGTAAGGCCACTTTCAGACGAAGCGACTTTTCGCCGGCTACCGTTCTCGGCAGGACGCCGGTAAGTGAAGAGCCTTGAAGGGAAATGAGATCCGCCGATACTGCGTGAGAATATCTGAATTAATATAATATAATTAATATAATTATTTAATTTTGGATCAACTTTCATAGTAGGACAATACCAACAATACTCCTTGCTCAGGTCATGGTGAGGAATACATGATAACCATGTAATCGTCATGGTTATAACCAAGGTGACTATATGGAGGAAACTCTTTTTCACACAAATTTCGATTTTTATGTGTCGCCAACTTGGTCTCTTTTAATAGACTTTCAAAAACTTCCGCAGCGCGTCAATGAGTGCTGAGCGACCTTATCAGGGAAGACCTTCTTTTTCAATAATTTGAAGCGCAGTATTTGAAATTACGAGGAATAGCATTGTAAAGTAATGGTTTTCATTGATAACCATTGATAGGATAAGTAAATTTTGGCCAATAGCCTTATATGTGCTTTTCGTCGTTAAATTCGGATAGGTTTGCTCGCCAGTGCCTTGAGTGGTGACTTTTGTAATCCCCATTAAATATGCAGCGGGTGTCAAATCAGGAGAATCCCCTCCTAACTTCCTGGTAATGTTGTGGTCACGTTTCGCTCAAGATGGCGCTCTCCCGCATGTACTGGCAGCCTTTTGTGAGGATATGGCGATATCGCCTCTATGTAGGATCATCAATCGGTAGTGTTTTGTTGTCAACGAGATGCTGTATGGGAGGCGACGGCCATTTACCCCCGACGCCTAATCGCCGCTCTCCGGTTCTGGAAATATGAAGAACAGGAATTAAACCGAAAATAATGATGTGGGTTTCTATTATTTTACCACAGAAACCCTGCTCACATGGAGTATTATTATTTTGTGAAGCTTGAGCAAGTTCTGAGTCTGGCGTCGTGTTAATTAAGGTAAGGACGATTGAAAGTTCGTCGTTAGAAGACATCTCTGAAATGAAGTTTTGGCTTTGGAGAGTTGCCGGGTAGGCATTCCGTGTGCTAACGAGGTCATATTTGTATGTAATCGAAATGTGACGAAAAATACCGTGGAGTACGTGTATAGTGAAAGTTTATATGTTGTAAATTGCGATGGATAAGTAGTTTCTGCCATGTTGTGTGGTTCTAAATTTACCGTAAGAAGACGTATAAATCATCAAATATAAGAACTTTCAATATGGATTACTGGTATCCACAACGTGCCAGTGCAGTATTGCACCGAGATAAAGGTAAGCCATTGCCTAAAGATGTATCACTAAGATGTCATCAAAGTGAACAGGTATTCAGATACTTTTTCTTGGCAGTTCTTCGTAATTTTCAATGGCTTATAAATATAATGTCACACTACGATTAGGAACCGTATATCCAGTTTCTGTAATATTTTTTCTGATCGTATGATTTAATGTGTTGTTATTGTATCGTTGTCACTTTTCCGAGTAACTGTATTGATATCTTGATTCGTTGCAAGTCATGTACTTTCTGAATGTCTCATTTTTTATTATATTTTGCATCCAGGTTGTAACAATGGACTCCGACAGTTCTTTGGATGAAAAGTTTGAGACTAGAGGAGAAGTAGCGGCAAGCAACGACGGGACTCGGTCCAATACCCCTAGCATTCAAGGGGGCAATTCGCAGAGCGAGAGCTCTTCGGAGGAGGAGGAGGAGGTAAGGCAAGAGCCTCCGCAGCAAGAACCCGGCGAAGAGGCCAAATCGCCTGCTGGTGAGGCCGGAGCGCCGGAAGGTGAGGAGGAGGAGGATGATGATGATGACGACGATGACGACGACGACGATGATGATGACAGCGAATCCTCATCATACTCGTCCAGCTCGTCGGCCCAGGGGACGACGGCGGCCGCCGTCGGCGACAAAGACGTTCGCCCCAGTGACGAGGCGGCGGCAGCGTCTCGAGGCGAGGAGGAGGAGGAGGAATCTCCTGGCGCGCCGCCGCCCGCCGACCTGTCCGACGTCTCTGACATGGACAGCCGCGACAGCCTGGAGGCGGTGTTCGCTCAGGATCGCAAGGTGAAGCCCTGTTCCAGGGTGAGTGAAGAGGAGCAGGGGCAGGGTGAGTCGGATGCAGCAAAGGGAGGCGAAAGCGAAGGCGGTGTTGAGGCTACCAAAGAGGTGGAGGAGGAGGAGGGTGAGTTGGAGGCAGGGACAGGGGTGGTGGACACTGAGCAGCTGGACTTTGAGGCAGAGGAGGAGCAGCCTTTACAGGAGGTGAGGGCGTCTCTGGAGGATAAGGAGGAAGGGGAGTGCTGCGAGGCGGGTGTGGGCAGGTCGGGAGAGGAGGAGAAGGAAAAGAGTGAGGAGGGGGAGGTGGAGGAGGGTGAGGACCTGGAGGAGGGAGAGTTGACCGATGAGGACGAGGCAAGGCCTGGAGAGGCTGAGCCCCGGCCCGTGTGCCGCTTCTATAACCGTGGACAGTGCACCTGGGGATCCAGCTGCAGGTAATTATTGCATGAGGTGGGCCACTGCAGTAGATGGCTCATTCAAAGCGCTCCCCATAATTTGGGGAGAACACAGCATTGCATTGTGTAAGGAGCTTAACTTCACTAAACACTTAGCATGCGGCTCAAAAACCGCTGGTCATTCACTGTATACTGGCCTTTTTTTGCTGCATTTCCGAAATCTATTAAAAACCACTCACGATGATTGAAAATATTATATTTCTTCATGCTTATGCTATCAATCGGTTTCAAAATGAACTAACAATACCAAGGGATGAACGTAGAGACATAGATTACGTCTAGTGATGGAATAACTCATTTAAATATTGTTGCAAATAGCACTCCATCAATAGATGTGAAAAGCAGTTTTGGAGATGTCTCACCTTTCCGTCAATTGACGTGCTAACACTGTAAGTAACACTTGTAAGTGTTAATGCATTTATGTGGTTGTCACTATCAATATTTACTTACCTCCTCTTTACAACCAAAGCATCAGCATTCCTTACTTTAGGGGACCCCCTGAGGGGACTTGAAAAAGTATAGAAAATATTTTTTACCCTATTCTGAATCACTTGAATGAATCATGTGCATTTGCAATACCCTGACCAAAGTTTTTACTGGTCAGGGTAATCAAATAAATGCGAGGGAAATATAAATCAGGATTGGAAGAATGGAAATGTTGGTAAAATAGCCCAGGTGCCTAAAAGATGAAAACCATGGCTAAATGCACTGAGTGTTGCGGGGATTCCATGGCGTTCTGTTCAGGTCCTAGTACGACCGCAAAAAGTAGTGCCAACTTCATTATGTGCTGCTTTATTTCAGGCATACCTCTCTGCATTTTTCCATAAAATCCCTGTGACTGTTTTGCGATTTAATTCAACTCGTAGAAATGTAAAAAATCAGTCTGAAAAGTCAGGAAAAATGAAAGTAGAAAGTTTTGTATGGACCCTTATGGCACACACTGAAACTCGTTCACTAGTATTATCATTCATTTATTTATTTCATAACATGTTACAATTGAACGTACACGAATATCTATGCCCTTGAGTGAGGCAACCTACCCAGGTGGTACTCAAGCCTGCGATCTTTGGCTTGGCAGGCGATCAATTAGCCCCGCTGCCATCAATGCTGGCTTTACATTATAATTTCAGTTTCCCATTAAAATTTTATGCAAAATGTACATCAGCATTTACATTAAAATATAACATATCGTGGGTTATCCTAATTTTAAATGAGTTAGCGTGACCTTACTTAACTCTTGGCCCCCCTGTTAATATTGATCTATCATATTGAGGTATTGCTGTCAAAATTTCACCGAAAAGGGGCCTGTTAGAGTTGGAGTAGTTTGTTAACAAGGTTTTGAGGTGTGAAAGTGCTGAAGATAGCAAAATATTGTTAATTTTTGGATGTTTTATAACTTTGAATCCTTCAATTTTTAAGAATCAATTTTTTAGATAATAACTAAATTACCATAGAAGATTGATTATCCAGAATGCTTGGGACCAGAAACACTCCGGATTAAAGATATTTCAATTGAAGTAGGATGTAGGCAACCTGTAGTACTGGGATATAGGCAACACTGAAAAATGAAAACAAACTTTTTTCGGAACGCGTTGACATCAGTGGGAATGATGCATTGTTGTGTAAAGGGTCAAGCAACATAAAAAAACAATCACATTCATAAAATTAATGATTAAAAGTGTTTCAAAACATTTAAAAAAGCTATTGGCCTGTAAGTCACTACGGAAGTTAAGTCAAGAAAGTAATCATGATGAGACCAACTGTAAATGGAGGGAAAATGCTACAGTATTTTTACAATCCGACTAGAAAACCAACATTTTGCTCCTCCATATTTTTCAATGTGCATCTCTCGCAAATTCTTTGTCATTTTCACGACTTCTACCGTTAACTTCTTGGTAATTATCAAATTTTCTGATCAGAGGAAATCACACTTAGATCACGTTGCCTTAAGTAATTACCAATTTAAAATTAGTAGTCTCAGCTAATCTTATAGGTGCAGTAAACTCGAGTATTTTGGGAAAGCTATTTGGCATTAATTTCATTAAAAATCTTCGACTAGTCCATGTGACTCATTTGGAGAGAGGCCCTTCAGGCTGTGGTCTTTGCAGCAGGGTCGCCTGCCTAATGACCAACTCACAAACATAATACAGGGTGGCCTTTCACTCCTATCATGGAAGTACATACTTGACTCAATCCCAGATTTCAGGTAGGGTTAAATATGTTTTGAGAACGTCTACTTGTGAAAAAGGGTTGACATATCCTGCATAAAAACCACTGCAAGGCTACCGTGCTTGTAATAACTGGCTATTTCTCTCGTAAATTTAAGAAAAAAGACAAACTTCTGAGGGGTAAGAGTGCTTTCGCATAGGAAAAGGGCATATCTGCAGAAATGTGTGTAAACAAAATGTTGAATCTCAATACTGCAAAATGAGTGCATTTAGATGAAAGACGTCAGTTGAATAGGGTGGTTTCCTATTATTTTTTTATTGCATAAATCGAAAGATTATTACTCCTGGAGTACGTAGATTACGCTTTTAAATTTTTAACTGACTATATCTATTTTTTGCGATTAAATGAAAAGTGAAAAATTTCAAGAGCGCAAAAACTCGACGGCTAAGTATGAATGCTGGGAAAACTCCGTGTGACATCGTTCTGGTTCCTGCTGCCTCAAGTGAGGTGACCTTAGGGTGAGGCTTTAAGCACTGATACGACGCATGATGCTAGCAGGTAGCAGAGTACCCTGCTAGCTGGTAGCGCTTGGCTTAAATATGGATTTTTAATACCTTATCAAACGAAGGAAACTTTCCGACCGTGGGCAGTTTTAATAGGTGATTATTAAGAGATGTGTCCCTGAGCTCTGTGCCTCATGCATGCATTGGTAATCTCAGACGATGTAAAACTCCTATGTATTCGTATAGAAACGAGGTCCCTGTGACATCACGTGGAGTGGCATCGCATGAGCACCAATCTGGCCTTTTTCAAATGAGGTTAAAATTGACCATTGCCATTCGTCTAAACTGGGATTTATAAAACCAAATAATAGGGTAGTTTCCTTCATCAAAGAAAACGATAGGCATTGATTGCGATTCGTTGCCCACCATTAGTGTATTCATAATACACAAATTATTTGGTTTTTGAAATACCGGTTTAGACGAATGGCAAGGGTCAAATTTTATCCTCATTTGAAAAAGGCCAGATTGGCGCCCATGCGATTCCGCTCCGCGTGACGTCACAGGGACCTAGTTTCTACACGAGAGGATAGGAGTTATACATCGTCTGAGGTTACCAATGCATGCATGAGGCACAGAGCTCAGGGAAACATGTCTTAATAATCACCTATTAAAACTGGCTAAGGTCGGAAAGTTTTCTTCGCTTGATAAGGTATTAATAAACCTTTTTTAAGCCATGCGCTACCAGACAGGAAGGTACTCAGCTATCCGCTAGCATCCTGCGTCCTATCAGCGCTCAGAGCCTCGATCAAGGTCACTTCACAAGGAGAGAGGGGGAACCAGAAATGCGGCGCACGGACTTTCCTACTTACGCGTCGCGTTTTTGCGCGCTTGAAATTTTTCACTTTTCATTTAATCGCGAAAAATAGATATCGTCATTTAAAAATCTAAAAGCGCGAAATACGTACTCCAGGAGTAATAATCTTTCGATTTAGGCAATAAAAAAATAATAGGAAACCACCCTATTTGTATATTATAAACTCACTAATTGTGGGTAACGAATTGCAATCAATGCCTTTCGTTTTCTTTGATGAAAGAAACTACCCTATTCCCCCTTGCAGTCGGACCTCAATTAATGGAAAAGTAGGCAATCATATTTCAAGTAGGAAAATAAACAATTATCATTTATGTTCCACACATTTAAATAATATAATCTTTTTGTAAAGCTGCAGATATTCTGCCTACTGCCTGATAAATGTCAAATTAGTTGACTTGCTCTTGTGGGATTAGTGTGAAGACAGCCAGGTTCTTAAACGGCATTTAAAACACGTAGATAGCCATTGTTTTGGCGATGCAACTTTAAAAATAGAAATTTTGAAAAACTCTTTTGGAAAACTTTCTGTTGTTTAGACCATTCTGTTATTTTGATTTCCGGATTATTGTTCTTCTACTGTGTATAAAATTTTCTACAAATTTCATCATTATAGTTTTTCTGTCTTACCAATTTTTTGGAACCATTCGAAAATGATAGATTACCTAATAACTGCATTTGACAATGTAATTTTTATATGGACGATGATGTTTACGTTGCCTATTTTATCTGTCAAGTCATGTGCATGCAAATGTAAGTCCCCCCTATTACTTATTTACCTGTATGTAATATAATGACGTAGGTATCAAGGGTTATGGTTTTCATTAAGAGAATATTTCTTTTGATACAGCATATGCTGTTTTGCATTTGCGTGCAATTAAGAATATAGAAGAACACAACATCTCAACTATCAATTTTTAATGGAAAGTTAATAAATATATTTTTGATGGGACTTCTCTTCAATCGAAAAATAGGTTTCAATTATTTTAGTGTAGTAAAAGTGATGAACTGTGAGGAAGTATTAGGTGGTGGCAATAATGCACATGAACATTGAAGAGTCTTATGATTCTATGTGAATTTTAGCTACTAATTTAACTTGAGAAATATCAATTTTATGATCTTTTTCTATTTATTCATTAGTGAGTACATGTATTCGACATAGTGACTCCTTTCTGGAGATCGATAGAAAATTCTTGCCTCGTATCAAAATTCTTGTCTCATATCAAAATTCTAGATTTTCAGTGTGATGTATTATCTCGATTCAGACATAAAAGTGTAATGGTTTGACCAAAGTGGCAACTGTGCATGGCACTACCAGCTACAACACACTCCCGATTATCCAGGCTAATGATGGGGAGAGACGGAACGAATAATCTGAAAACACGGATAACAGAAATTTTCACTTGAAAAGTCTCGTAATATTCATAATTTATGTAAAACAAACAATTTATTATTATTTATGCAGTTACTCTGTTATTTTAGAGTGCTTCCCCGACTCATTGAGGGCTGTCTTTGCCAGTCCACGATCCTTTTTAGCGGCTATGACAAGGTTTTACTAGCATTATTACGGCTCCATATAAGAACTGGTTTCGAAAACCACGCATCCGCAGCTGCATGATCACAGATACAGAAAAGTGGTTGGCACAGATGATTCAAAACCACTGCGTGACGTCTGAAACCACTTTTAGGCACCATGCCCCATAGTCGCGTCTCGCACAATTTTCCCAGGTTGCAACTGCTGCGGGACGTGTTTCTGTGATCACGGAGTGTGATCACGCACTGCGAGGCTTGGTAAACAGGAACGTGGAGATTCCGTGAATGCAGCTAGCGTGCGATCACTTCCGTTTTACGAAGGGGATTCTAATGCAAATATTAAGCCTGGTGTATCCTAGCATTAATGTAGTTCATAACAGTAGTTCTGGTGATTTTGCGTCCGATTATATTTTTCGTGAAAAAAATGACAAAATTGATAATTTTTTATGCTTTTTTACACATTTTACAGACAATAAATCCCCCCAAAACTACCTCTTTACCATAAATATCAATTGTTTAGAATCTTGCACCCTTCAAAAACCCTAAGAAAAAATTTAAATGATTAAATAATCGTTTTAATTACTCCAAATTACCGAAAAGTCGTAAAAATTGGAGGGGGGAGGTCCCACGAAAATGGTGGGTGATGGGGAAAAACGGAGTTCATATTCGGATTTAGGAGGTCATTTTCCGCAACAATCAGCAGGAATGGTGTCAGGGCTGATTTTCATGCCATCCAGTGTCATTGATGAAATCTTGTAGATGGCTATGCGAAAACTTCTTATTTTTTAGTAAATTAATAATGCTATTCACAAGGTTGATAACTTGACTGCACTTCCACTTGCAACAAATGTTGCTCCTTCAAAAACATCCAGAACCTCAACCAATTGCTTGATAGCATCCTACTGTGGTGGAGTTATGTCTACAATAAAACTCAGGTTAGAGGCAGCTAATGTTATTTCTTGCTTCTGCTCCAGAAGACGCTTCATCATTTTCAAAAGCGAGTTCCGCCTTATGGGTTCGTCCTGGATGAGCTTAGATTGAGAAGTGATGAAAATAATTTTTTTGAATGTCGGTGTATTGATGGTATGCGTTCAGCCAGGGGCCTGCGTATGAGGTCGACCCACCATTTTTGTTACTATTATTTTAATGAAAATTTCGATTTTTTTAACTTTGACGTGTCATTGCAGAGATGTCATTTGGCATAGAAAAAAAACTGATGTCAGGGGAAGCCTGCATCCTTGTAGTCTTCGAATCCATGATGATCTTTCTGATGAGTGGAACAGTTTGGGAGCAGTAGCTGAATGCATGACGAAAGGTACCCCAAAAGTCGATTTTTTTCCCTGCCTTTTTTTTATGTATTTTGAGGGGATTCGAGGGGTTTTCAGAGTTTTCCCCCAATGGTTTTCGTTTCCCCACGTCGAAACATATCTATTCACCATTCTTATCCACGAATTTGATGTAGTTCGCCAACTTGCCTGAAACGGTGCTGCATGCAATAAACGACTAGAGTCCTTTATGTGGTTTCCTAGTCAACTACGAACGATGTGCGTGTGACAGTGTATGGCATGAAATTCTAGTATTTGAGGTATTCGAAATTGTACTATAAGCATAATTAATTGAGATCATGAATATTAAATACTTTCTATCATTCGAGTATTCATGGATACTGTTTGCACATCTGTAGTATGTACCCTGATTCTCTCTGTCATTCCCATTGAAAATATTCAAGATTTGTTCTTTCTGTTTTTTCCTGTAAACATCCGGTCAGTATTCTCCAATGCTGAAAGTGCTTATGCCATCTGTCATGGAGCATTCCTTGACACATTAATTGTTTTAGGGCAACATAAATTCCTCATTGACTTTGCTGGCATCTTCGGATTATGTTCTTAGTACCTAAATAATGGATTTTGTGGGATAAAAAACAAAGAAATGCCTGATCACACATTTTCAGCCCCATCCAGATTTGGTATCCATTATAAGCTGCACAGCTTGAGGTAATTATCTTTCATAATATAAGGAATGAAATCAGGGATTAGATCACATTAAAGAGAAACTTTTAGGATAATGAGGAATTTAATGGTGAAATTTAAAAGAAACACATAGTCAAATAACCTTTTAGTGAAAATTTTGGTATAGAAAGGTCAGGCCTCGTGCGCGCTCCCTCCGTATTTCAAGCAATGAGGCTACAAATGAGGGAGTCAAGGACGAACAAGACAGATCTTGCTTCAGTGATGTCGTTGCCTTCTAAGCGAAGCAGGGCGTGCAACATGATATATGCAGTTGGCGTTTCCAATCTGTCTTTACTTGTTTTAGGGGTTAATGCTTCGCTTGTTTCTTTGAAAATTGTGCGGTTTGGAAAATGTCGCATATCAGTATAATCTAATTGTTAATAGAAAACATAGTGGCAATCGATTAGAGCTGAAAAACAAACAGAAATATTGTCAGGAATGTGTCCCGTTTGGTCGAATTCTTTTTTAAATCTCGTGCATGTGATCTAATTGTCGAAGCTATCGAGACATCTTCGGGCCCAAAAGTCACTCACCTACCATTTGTGGCCTAGAAACGGAGGGTAAACTTACTTTTGACATGGTTATTATCCTACGACACGGAGATTCCCCCAATGATTGTTCAATCTCTTGGGAAGAGTCACACTATGTGCCAGTCGTATTTTGCCTTTTTTATTTTCCACGGCTGAAATTCTTCTACATAACCTCTGCGAGAGCTTTCAAACAAAACGGTTCATGAATGGGACAAGAATCGCATGCGACAGTGCATTCAAAGAGAGAATTGAAGCTCTTTCCACCCTTATGGGTGTTGCATTCACTGAAGCTATTATTTAAAATTTCGGATCCAGGTCCGATGTCTTCCGCGACTTTGGATCTGATGTATCCGATGAAGGGCAATATCCGCGGATATTTGGATCCAAGGTATCCGATCCGACCATCCCTACTAGATACAGAATTTCATTATATAAAGGCACAGTTACCTCACAGGTTATGGTTTACAGTTTTAGTCTTTCAGTGGTTCCACCATTCTGCTGTTTAGTCCTGGTGAGTGATTATTTTCCTAGTGGTACTTCTCTACTCCCTCTCGAGAGGACCAACCTCATTTCTCACTACTCTTCACGTTTAGGTTATTTTGTTCATCTAACTTACTTCCTAAAAATCTCTCCCAAAATACTCCTCCCATTTTTACATTCTTTTACGTTTCTCTCTAAAACTTTATCATCCATAATCTTTCCACCTTCCTAGTCAGATGACATATGTAGTTATCCCTTTAATTCCCTTAAACACTTCCTTATTTCATACTTTTTGTATTATTTCCTCAAAATTCCGTAAGTATTCATTTCTTCTTATTCCACATTAGCTTATCACCCTTCTTTCATAGTTCTCTGCATAAGTGTGTACATGTCTTCCTTAGGCGGACTCTTTTCAGAAGTTTTTATGTAACAAGTTGTGCTTCATGCGTCCTCTCCTTATTTTATAATGCTCAGATAATCAATAAATTGCTTTAGGTCATAATTTTGTTAATAGAGTGTTTTTATTTTTACAGATTTGTCCATCCTGGAGTGACTGACAAAGGCAATTATACAATGTTTGAACTACCACGAGCACTTCTGCCGGTCAATGGGCCTCCTGCATACTCTCCAGATTATAGAGTACCATATGAAAAACCCTTCACAGTAAGCTCTTTATTTGTATAACTCTTGTAAAATATATAATTAATTCTCAATTCATTGGAAGCTTAATCTATGGCCTTCCTTGGGAATGGAAAAAAAATAGATGTATATAGGAATGTTTGCCTAGGTTGCCTATGCAGCAGGAAAAGAGGAACTTTGGTGCCTAATTGTGATATTTTTTAAAGATTTCATTCGGGCATTTAGCTGTTACTCGAATATTTGAACTTTATGGAAACACTGGGTATATTGGTGATTTGACTAATATCTCTTTCAAATATCCCATGGAAACAGGTCACCTCGCTAAAAAATGTTTGCATGCCATCTAGGCATCTACAATTCTACGATAGAAAATCGTTTAAGCTATGATATAGACATGTTGCATTCATTTTTTAAAATCCTTAGTTATCAAATGCCATTTCAAGTAAGCATATGTATATACGAATTTTATATACATGTAGAGCAATTTGCATGTTATGCCCTTAAAAAAACATTTTTGCCTGTGCAGTGATTGATTGTGAGATGGATCATATGGGCCAAAAATAGTCTACTATCTGAAATTTTTATTCCTAATAGGTAAATCTTTAATAAAGTTGATGCAATCGTGTAAAGCTAACTTTAGCTTTTCACTGTAAATTGGCGTCACGGCTGTAGTTGAAAAATTACTCAAATAAAAAATGGGCAAACAGCTTTGCGTTAATTGGCAGTGGCACGCCCACCTGATGTTTTTCAAGGGGATTGACAAAAAAAACTATGAATGCGGGAAAATTATCAATGCAGCAATATTTGAATAGGTTGCCTATGTCCCAGGATATGTATGATTTTTGTGAGGAATTATTATATTCATCAAACGATTTAAACAAGATTTTAGCTATTTATAGGAATATTATTTCTTCATGGGAACACTTCAGGCATATCGTTTATTCGACTAATATCTCTTTCTAATATCCTAACGAAATACGCCACCTTGCTAAAAGATGTTTGCACTCTGTCTCAGCATTTGCACTGGTATTATGATGTAAACATTCTTAACGCCATTTCAAGTACACGTATTTATGAAAGAAATGTGCATGTTATGCCGAAAACAACCACTTTCGCCGGCGCAGTGATTGGTTGTGAGATGGATCACAAAGGCCAAAAATAGTATATTATCTGAAATGTTCAGTTCTAAAAAGTAAATTTTTAATATAATTGAGGCAATAGTGAACAGTGTTGTGTTAATTGACAGCAGTATGCCCTACTGATCTTCGGCTTCATCCCAATTCATGTTTTCACCAAAAAGCTTGCTCTACCCCCACCCCTTCCATCATTTGCTAGCGGACAACTGGAGGCATTTTGAAATATTCACGTGCTTCTAGCCCGGGTTCTTTTCTTCGACTTCAATTATTTTCAGTCAATCTTTTTAAGTTCTCATTTGTTTCTTCCGAAGGGCCATGGCTTGAAGACAAATAAAAATAAAACTAACAAAAATTAGACCTGACTTTATTAAACCCACATGGAAAACACTTGCTGGTTTGAAGTCAACCCACCCTGGAAAATAGGTAACTACTCGTATGAGGTGAAGTTCGGAACTGATGCTATTGTATGCAACGTAAGCAGAGCCAACTGCAGAGGGTGAAGCATGACCATATTTTCGTCAAACAATGGATGCGAGAAAATTATACGTCGGGAGCGCGATCTTCAAATAATCAATGCAGGAAAACGATACTTCGGGGGACGATAAATGCATGAAAAAATTACATTGTCTGTATAGAACTTTATTTGGGACCAGGAACGGCAAACAATTAATGCAGGAAAGTGATCGATGCAGGAATGATAGATCAGGGATCCACTGTATTATAAGAAAAATTAATATCACCGCTTCTATTTTATGGGAGAAAAATTCATCCATAGAATAGAAGAAGTTACTTTGGTGGTAGTGCTTTTGACGAAGCCTTATTCCTGGTCTTTTAAAGATTTTGGGTAGTTCATTATAAAGACACTCTTAGTTAAGGGGTCACTATTGATGACAGAAAGGTTATGTCGTCTCATTGAGTAATCTCTGCTTCTTCTGTCGTAGTCAGACTGCCCATTTTTGTAATTTAAAGATATGGAAAGCTTTAGGGGAGAGAGCCCTGGCCAATATGTTAAATTTAAATTACTATATGTATAAACATAGTAGATTGCCTGAATTGTTTGTACATTTGTTTTCTGAATCATTCCTCTTATTTATGAAAGCCAGAAGATGAGGTATCATGTGTTCCTGCCTCTTCTCTCGTCTGAGGGTACTTATCATCTTCTTTAAGGTTTGGACTTCCTCTCAACCAGCAGAATATTTTTGATGTTGTACCGCTGAACTAAGTGGGTTTAATTGCTGCCTGTGCAATGGAGCAAATATCCATTGGAATCATAACCACCAATTGTGAAAATTTGGACTAAGAATAATGTAGCGCATGATTTTCACAATGCCCATTGGAATGCATATCATGGCATATTGTTGCACTAGGTATTTGATAGCCAATCCTATCAACAAGCCTTAAATTATTCTAAATTTAAAATTAAATTTCATGGTACTGTAAGAATCATACTAATCTTTGATGACTATTTCATAGAAAATGTGATTTTTGACGTTGCTTCTTAGAAGAAGTTCCTTTTTATGGACCTCTAAATGTTTGGTCCCATGATATGTATAATAGTGATAGTCTACTGCATCAAATAATAACAACACATACGTAATATTTTGGAAGACGTTACATTTTAATTAAATATCATTGGCATATCTTGTTAGCGCCACTCCAAGTAGGTTGCACTAAGAGGGTTGATATAAAAAAAATGATTTACTGATGAAATGAAATTTTGATTGCAATGCGTTAAATTAATTTTTGTTGTCTTAAGCTTTGATACAATGACTTTCATTGTCAATCAGTATGTCGGCATAGACTGTGTAGCTTCTGAACCTGCCATGTATGTATTTCATGCTTTGAATTCCTTCCTCACTCTCCTTGATTTCCAGCCAGTGGCCTCATTTCCACGAAAAGAAGAGGTGGCTCCTGTGTTTGAAAGTGCATGGGAGCGGGGACTGCGCCATGCGAAGGAGGTGAGTAGTGCCATCAGTAAATAATTAAAATTCTTTGAATTTGTGAAAAATAAAATAAAATTCTGTCTGCAAATATATAATTGACCTATACTCGGAGAACTATTTTACCATGAATAAGCGAGGTCAAGATAAGAAGAAAAAAAATTAAAATAGTAAATATAACCACAGTTAATAACGCAACAGAAAAATATTTTTCATTCCTAATTTGAAGACAGTAATAATATATTGTAATTAATTTAAACTGATAAAACATTTTTAAAAGCTTTCATCATGGATTTTTTTTTTCAAATTCAAAGAAATTGATGGTTTGAGGCATAACTTTGTGAAAGTGATTCATTATGAAAAATAAAAAAGAAGAAACTTGGTGCTTTCACGTGAAATATTTATTCTCACATTTACATGACCATGGTTTCAACGTAAGACGTCATCATCAGGTAAACTCTACAGGTTCATCACAGGCTTCCATTGCATTCCATTCCAAGTCAAGACCAAGGTATGACCGAGTTCTTTCCCCGTCCCTCATCTCTGTTGACCAGTCGGTTCAACCTAGTTACCTTCCTCCCTCCCTCCAAGCCTGGTATAAATGGATGTAATGGACCTCTTTAGAGTTCACCTGATGATGACATCTTACGATGAAACCATGGTTGTGTCAATGTGTGAATAAATATTTCATTTGAAAGCACATAGTTTCTTCTTTTTTATTTTTCATAATGAATCACTTTCACAAAGTTATGCCTCAAACCATCAAGTTCTTTACCTCGTTTAATTCATGGTAAAATAGTTCTCTGAGTATAGGTCAATTATATATTTGCAGATAGAATTTTATTTTTGATAATGCAAACAATGTAAGTTTGTTAGTGACCACAGCCAAATATTATAAAAATAAAATTTTTCTTCCAAAATACTTTCACCTTTATGTATATCACCTTTCGAGAATCACTTTAGTATGGTTTTTGCTAATGGGTGGTCATAATATTGACCTATACTCCAAGAACTATTTTACCATGAGATATATTTACTTCAAATTTCAATGCATTGTTTCATTTTCATCGTAATTGAGTAATTTAGGAGCAAGATGGCTTCCAAAGGGTGGGAAATATGTTATTACTTGCTCATTCTTTCCAAAGTCTGAGGAAAAAGTGTCAATGGGAATTAAAAACTCAACACATTAAGGCCTCATTGTGCGGAAAGCGTATTAGTTAGTTTCATTACCTCTTATTCTAATATTAGCTAAGTTTTTTCCTTAATGCTGACGAAAGGGTCAGGATCATTTTTGAAGTAAACAATGTATGAATCTTAAATATTTTCGAAGTATATTGTTTTCATATGTCTTTCACCCATTAGCAAAAACCATACTTAGTGATTCTCGAATGGTGATAAAGTATTTTGGAAGAAAAATCTTGTATATTATTTTTACTGTATAGATACCTTTTTCTCAACTTATACGCAACCAAACTCTACAAATGAGGTACCAAAATGCACAGAATTTATCAGAGAACATGCGACGGCATATCTTACTTCCTAAATATTGCTATTGTTTCCTAAAATTGGTTTTTAAATAATAAAAAAAAAAACTGGTCAATATTCCTGACATTAACGGCACACAAACTGATACATTTGTTCATTTGCAACAATATCTCGCATTCTTTATATAACTTTTATCAAAATGCGGCTGATTCCACATTCAAGTCTCCTGTTGATACGTAAGTATGAGTCAACATGTGCGTTTAACATAGGATAGTGTAAATACTCCCAATGTTGTGTTTAAAGAGGTCCTCTGACCTCAATTTGTACATGAACATTCCAATTAAATTTGTACATAAGACTCCGCCTTTTTTTCTACAATTTAAAATTAGAAACGTGCCTATCCCTCTGTGGACCTGCATTGAAAGAGTGGGGGAAGCCCTCTGGGAGCGGGCGCAGCACGCTCGTTTTATATTTATTATATTTGGCCGTGGTCACTAACAAACTTAGATTGTTTGCATTATCAAAAATAAAATTCTGCCTGCAAAAGCATTTTGGATAGAAGGAAGGAGGCCATGTTTAAGGCATTGGTCATCCAGGACATTGTGGGTGCTCAATGTTTGATGTATGGTTGAGCAAGCTGTTGCCTTTTTCCCAGATGATGAGGAAGGCGACCAAGCGCAAGGAAATGGACATTGACTTTGAGGAGAAGAAAATGAACCTGAGCTTAGGTCAGGAGGAGCTGGACAAGGAGAATGACTACTACACACGTCCCGCAAGCCCTGTTGCCTGCCACGCCAAGGAGGATGCTCCGTGGGCAGCCCCGTACGTGTTACTGCAAATTTAGCCAATTTTTCTAGTTTGATTAATTTCAGGGGTAATATTAGATGTATAACTGGTTACAATATTTCTAGAAAGGGTATAGAAACCATTAATTTTCATTTGCCTGAATGTGTTTTAAGTCTCACAGGGATGTCTCATGTATATAGTGTTTTCTGGGGAAGGGAAGAAATCAAAGGGAATCCTTGATCAAAAAGAAATTGAAATGGGCTACAAATGAGAACTTATTCTTGGACTTTTCCTTATCTATAATAGCCAATAAAATTAGATTCTAACTTTGATCCTAACAAATAAGAGGGGAGAAGCATGGTGGCCTTGAGGCTACTGACTGAAAGGTTCACTATTCAAATGAATTGGGCTGCACTATGCTAGAGAAAATGAACTGAATTCTGGTGAGTGATACATACCTATCCACCCTTAGGTTGAGTTAAATGAGTTAGTTGGGGGAAAGACCAAAAGGGTGAAAAGCAATTCAAGACGTGTTTGAATTTAAATCATACAAACCCAATTTGGCTAATGTTTTAGTTGTTTATGTTTGTGGCTTCTCATTAACAGCACAACCAAAATCAAAAAGTGTTCTTTCAACCAAGCCTTGATTTAATTTGAGCAGGATGACTCCAGCCGTATATAAGAAATTAGCCTTATTTACTTAGCCTTTAATCCTTGTAGTGCTGCCCACTTTAGACTTGTGCATGGAAAGAATGCCTGGGATTTTTGGACTAATTTTATGTTATTTTAATCATAATTTAATAAAAATTTCTATATGAATGTGTTAAGGCTATTTTTATTCTTATGATATTAAAAAATATTTTTGTTGTCCTCACTTCTGTACAATTTGGGAAAAATATAAAATTTTGATAATTATTGAAAAACACCAGGCTGATAGATCTTCCAGTGGCATTCTTTGCACACAACCTGTGGTCTAGCACAGAAAGGGTTTATAGAGTGTACAAATGCAGAGGAGAATTTTACTTTTTATATTTGGTATAAAATGGTCTTTCAAATGATCAGAAGTAGATTTACCTCTTGGAACGTTGCTCATAAGCCTAGACAAAGTAGTAATTAGTAAGAAAATTAAAAATGAAAGTGTATTAAATGTACTGCAATTTTACTGGTTGTTCTGAGAATTTTTGTTTTGAAAATAATTCCACACCAAGGAATGGAACTAATTTGTTTCAAATGTAAAAAACATTTGATTTGAACTCAAGAAAGCAGGAAAGCTATTTTAATTTTCTCAAAAATTCAGGTGCAACTCTTTGTGATTTACCATGCGAAAGAATATTCAACTTTGTCAACATTCCCTGGCTAAAAAGTAATTTCAAGGAAGGGTTCATAGATAACCATTTGAGGTTATTTTATGGCATTTTGAAGAAATTTATTTTTCTATATTTGTCGCCATAATTCAACTATTCATTCTCATGTGTGACCACCTTGGCCTCAACCTTTTTACTGCTGTGAACTTACCTAGTACGTTCGCACGGCAGACTGCTGTGAACGTACTTTTTCTTCCTCCCTCCCATGGACTTTTGCAAAAGCACTTTGAATGGTCCTTAATCCAGGACCGTTTCCTTGACGAGCTCACCCATGCAGGACCGTCTCATCGACCCTCCCGAAAAGTGACCACTCTGACTGCAATTTGAAAATCAATCCGATCATCAAAAAATGATTTTTTCATCGCACTTTTGCCAATCAAGCAATCAAGTACGTCTTCGAACCGTGTTTCTGCGATGAAAAATAACGATTTTGTTAACTTTGCTAAAATGGCCATTTTTCTGGTGGTCCGCAGCCACGTTTTTAGTAAAGTTAACAAAATCGTTATTTTTCATTGCAGAAACACGGCTCAAAGATGTACAGTACACTCCCGATTATCAGGGGTAATGATGGGGAGAGATGGCACGAATAATCGGAAAACACGGATAATCCAAACTTTCAGTTAAATGTCTTTAAATGTTCATAATTTACGTAAAACAAACAATATATTATTATTTATGCAGTTATTGTGTTGCTTTAGAGTGCTTTCAGGACTCCTTGAGAGCTTTCTTCGCCAGTTCGCGATCTTTTTTTAGCGACGATAGCGTGGATGTACTCGTATTATTAATGCTTTGTGTATGGCCTGGTTTCGAAAACCACGCATCCGTGGCTGTGTGATAACGGATACAGGAAAAAGGTTTGCACGAATGCTTCAAAACCACTGCTTCACGTCGCAAACTACACTGTCAGGCACTACGCCACGTACTCGCGTCTCGCACAAGTTGCCCGGGTTGAAACTGCTGCGGGACTTGTATCCGTGATCAAGGAGCGCGGTCGCGCACTGCGAGGCTTGGAAAACAGGAACACGGTGCTCCCGTGAATGTAACTAGAGCGCGATCGCTTCCGTTTTACGAAGGGGATTCTAACGGAAATGATAAGCCCCGTATGTCCTAGCATTGATGCAGTAATTCTGGTGATTTTGCGTAGGATTTTTAAAAACAAAGATCACGGAAAAATTGAGCGAGAGTGAAAATCATGCACGGATAATCCGCAACCCGGATAAACCGCAGCCGGATAATCGGGAGTCTACTGTACTTGATTGCTTGATCATGGCAGGAGTGCGATGCAAAAAATCATTTTTTGATGATCGGATTGATTGGTTGATTTTCAAATTGCAGTCAGAGCTGTCACTTTTTGGGAGGGAGGCCCCCCGCAGGTAGGGTCGATGAGACGGTCCTGCGTGGATGAGCTCGTCGAGGATAGGGTCCCGGATTAGCGACCCTTTGGAGGGTGTACCACGCCCAATATTGAAGTACCTGCTCCATGGGCCCATGAAACACCTTTTCGCTGCATGTGAGGAGAAGGAGATTGAACAGCAGCGAAAGGGTTAATTTGAAGCTGATAATGGAAACGATAAAGGCATTGTGTATATGCCATGGAAAGGGTTGGTAGGACAAGGCTGGTCTCTATAGACTGCTGGATAATAAGTCAGGTCCTTCACCCATCGTTGTAGAGTGGAAATGGGAGTGAGGAATGAGGTTTGATTTTGCTTGCAGATATGAAGATGGTGGGGCGGTGGATATGTACCATGGAATGGTGGGAGGAGGCCATGGCATGGAGCATGTGCGGCACCATCCAGCAGGGCTACCCGCACAAGGGGGAGACTACTGGAGGCGTGTGCACTACGAGGGCATGGATACACGCAGCCTGCGTGTGGAGGCCGAATATGTGGGGCGGGACAGGAAGGAGCGGCCTCGAGAAGGAAGGGATCTGGTGAGTCATGGAACAAGGCATACTCTTAACTGATTCCTACTCTGTGTGGAATAATGACTTGGATAATTTTAAGTCTGGAAAATCGTATGTGCTTTAAAAGTTAAATGTGGGAATTTCCTTATGCCCTTATGAATACATATGTGTTCTATATTTCAACATCTTGAACTCAATTCTGATTGCGATACTTCCATGTGGTCTTGCTGTCGTTAAGGGTGTGCTGTTTGTGCATGTCTCCCCTCTCAGTAAGCAATATTCCCCTATTTTCTGAGCCAGACTAGGCTCACCAAGTACACAACTTGAAATTACTTCGCGTACCTGTTAACAGCTTTGCTGAAGTTGGTACTGCTGATGTCACGGACATTTAAACCTCGTCTTTATTCAGAATAATAGTGGGTACTGTCGATATTGTGAGCTTAAACTTATGCGCAATATCGCAATATCACTGAAAATTGGTTTGCGCGAATGCTTCAAAACTGCTGTGCGACATCTGAAACTACAACGTCAGGCACCACGTTGCGCAGTCGCATCTCGCTCAAGTTGCCCGGTATGTAACTGCTATGGGATGCAGTTCCGTGATCACTGAATGCGATTGCACACCGTGATGTTTTGATAACATGAACACGGGGCTTCCATGAAGGTAATGGGCACACGATCACCTCATCCCACGCTAGCAGTTATAGGAAACCAGGTCTTGAAGAATCTTCTAAATTCTAGCAAGAGTTTTCCCTGCCGCTGATCATCGTCTGCATGATACAGCAGACGTTCAAGTGAACTTGAAACATTCCTTGTCAAAAAGATTTCCTTTTACAAAGAGGATTCTAATGGAAATAATAAGCCCAGAGCATTTAAATGCAAAAATCCTGGTTCTTTTGCATCTGATTACCTAATTTTTTTAAAGCAGATAGTGGAAGACGTCAAAGAAGTGTATACAGTGCAACCTCGATATAACGACACCCCACGGTGCACTAATAAACACTCGCTATAGGGAATTGTCACTTTTCCGGGGGTGGAGCAAATAATAGCCAATATACCTGTTGCGAATAGATATACAGGAACAGGAGTGGTGCGGCGACAGATAAACATCTATCCGATAAACGTAAGCATAAATCCAGGTGAAAGGCGATGTTTTTTTGCATCACTAAATTTCCTTACTCAAATAACGACTTACTATTCAAACAATTTATAAGCGCCGCACTGAATAAAAATCATGCAAAGCATTGTTTCGTCAATCATTATATTTATCGAACGACAGTTTGTCACATAAATTTGAGACTGAGCACTCCATTAACTTCATTTCTAACAGATCGCTAGCAATTACAGAGGTTAAGGAGTCTTGATGAAAGTCTTCCGGCGGTGAAACCCTCGCTATGGCGAGAGCCAACACCAAAAGGGTCTCGCAAAAACGAATTTTTTAACACGCTTATTATAGGGTCAATTGACGGTGCATCGGCTATCTCTCGTAATAGCGGGGGTGTCGCTATAGCCCGTACTCGCTTTAACGAGGTTCCACTGTAACTCATGCATGGATAAGCCGCAACACAGATAAACTGCAGAAGGAAAATCGGGAGTCTGCTGTATATAAATGATATAAATCACAATCAAACAGAAGTACTTTTGGTTGACTTAAAAAATGATGAGTCAACATCAAAACTTTTCAAGCAAAAATTCGAGCAAAAAAGTTGTCTTTCAACTACAGTAGACTTCATCTTTCCAATCTCTTGTTGGGGCAGAGGGCCTGAAATCTATGTGTAGTAAAGAGGGGATAATTGGTAGTAGGTGGAACCAGCATATCGGCTTATATTAGTTTTTAATTTTATGTTTTGTACCATCTTAATAGAAAAAAATCTTTTTCGCTAAAAATATGTATTTTTTAAAGATTTTGTTTCTTGTGTTATATCCAATTTGTAACATGCACTTGGCTTCCCACTGTCTCTAAGTAAAAAAAGAGATTCTTGGGACTAGACATCTTTACTACTTAACACATTCAGTGCGGAGCACGTCAATTGACATGCGCTGCCGGTCGGATGGGGGGGGGGGGGGCCTTTCTCCGCCTCCGTACGTGACAAATATCCACTTCCGAGTCTTCCGATTGTGTGCATGGCCTTCAACAAGCTTCCCTCTTTCGACCTGTGTGCGCCGTTTGTAAATAGCAGTATTTGAAGGGAAGTTATGCCGCGAAAACCTCTCTCTATTTTTCTTTCTTATGGGCCTTTCTTCTGACGACTTTTATGAAAATCGGGCCCGCATTGAATGTGTTAATTCTTAGGGTGCTTGAGCAACAACAATAAGTGATTGACTTTTGCTCATAATTGACACAAGTACCCTCTTTGCTACAGCCGCCACAGAGGCACCAACACCACTCATTAGCACCTGGTGAACCCCTGGCACCCCCACGGGGTGAGCACCACCACCCACGTCATGGTGAGGGGGGAACTGTGGCACGGGGGGTTGAAGGGCGAGGCAGTAGCTCCAGTGGGCGCCATGGCACCAAGAAGCACCACAGCTCGACGCGCACTGGTGCCAATGCTGTCCCCCTGCAACAGATGCCGCCCATTGACAAGTCGGCAGCCTGGCCTGGCCCCAGGGATGATAAGTGAGTACACACACAGAAATTATGTCTTCCCACACTGCTGTCGCTATTGTAGTGAAAGAGAGATTAGGCTTTGTTGGGGAATTGATGCTTTTGTTGGCCTTCATAGTGTTAAGTCCAGAGTAGGTAGTTTCCTTCATCAAAGATAGCAAAATAATTTTGTTATAATTTATGGCCCACCATTAAATCTTTAAATGTAATTATTAGCTAGAGATTTGTAGTTCATTTTCACCTGCAAATGAAATTTCAAATTAAATCTCATTTGAAAAAAGCTCAGATTAGCAACAATCTTTATTGTATCATTATGTGGCATTCACTTCATATTTAAAAAAATCCTGCTCCTGTCAAGGTAAATGATTTTACCTCTGTGGAAATTTCACACTGATTGAGTAGTTTTGTGATAAATAGTGAATATGAATGAAAGTCTCGACTGAGAAAGAGAACATTTTCACTTCAGGCTTGCTGGAATCTCACCATCGGGGGTACCGCAATCCCAGAAGGCACGTGGTGACGAGTGGGCTGATCCATGGATGAGGTCAAAATCTCCAACAGCACGCCGGGCAGCTGTGACAGGGAGTGGGAGTGCATCAGGTGGTGGGGCTGGGGTGACCGCAGCAGCGCCTTCGCTTCGGCGTTCGTCACGGCGCCACCACCGGTCGTTCAGCTCAGGCTCTTCATACTCTTCGTCAAGGTGTGTGTCTGTCTGCTACAAGATTATGCTTGTAGTACTAAGTAATGTTGTTCAAGTATAAAATCTCATTTGTTTTTTTTTTTAATCAAATAATTTCTTTGATTGAAATAAATTGAAATTTCAGTTCCTCCCAATATTTCCTTAGAATAACCTGTTTATTAAAACAACATTTAATAATTTCTTAGTCTTTTTATGGTTGATCAAAGCATGAATACTTTAAGTATGATTGGATTTTTCCTGATATTAAACAATGGCAGAGTGGGAGTTTTTGTCCCCATATGTGGATGGTGGAGGTTTATTTGTATCGACTGCATTTTATCGAAATACAGGCGGTCCTCGACTTTCGTACACTCGACTTTCGTACAATTCGCACTTTCGTACATTCCAAATTGACACCTTTTACTCGACTTTCGTACCGTAAATTCGGACTTTCGGACGTTTGTCTACAAGCAATTTTTCAAATTCCCGCGATGTTTATTGCGCATATCAACATTCAAATGTTTCGTAAAGCAGTATATGCGGATAATACGAACGTGGGAAGTGTTGGATTTACTTAAGGCGATTTTTTTGTATCTCCTCAATTTCTGTATTTGAAGTGATGAAAAATGAGTGAAAAACGTAAGACTGAGGAGGTAGACACCAGTGGAAGTAAGCGAAGGGCGCATAAACTGAACACCATCGAGCAAAAGTTAAACATTATTACACGTGCCGAAAGTGGGGAATCTTTTGCTGCAATCGGACGTTCTTTGAAAATAAGCCGTTCCACAGTCTGCTCGATTGTGAAGGAGAAAGAAAAAATTAGAGAACATGTTAGAAATGCGGGGAACATTTCGTCGACCATTGTCAGCAGGCGGCGAGGTGTAGTGATGGAAGAGACGGAAAAATCGCTGAAAGTTTGGATCGAAGATCAACATCAAAAAAATGTACCTCTTAGCCTTGCAGTAATTCAAGCAAAGGCTCGTAGTCTCTATGAGGATTGGACGCTGCAATTGAGAGAAGAAGATGCTGCTACACCCGAATTTCAGGCGAGCAAAGGGTGGTTCGACCGCTTCAAGAAAAGGGCGTGCTTGCACAATGTAAAATTCACTGGTGAATCTGCAAGTGCTAATAAAGAAGCAGCAATAGAATTTGTTAAAGTTTTTTCCGAAATTGTCGAAGAAGAAGGCTATTCGGCTCATCAAATTTTTAATGTTGACGAAACGGGATTATTTTGGAAGAAAATGCCTGATAGAACTTATTTAGCGAAAGAAGAAAAAGTTGCTCCCGGGCATAAGGCATCCAAGGACAGGCTCACATTGCTTCTTGGAGGCAATGCATCCGGAGACATGAAGTTAAAGCCGATGGTTGTCTATCACTCGGAAAACCCGAGAGCACTGAAGGGGAAGAACAAGGGATTGCTGCCAGTAATTTGGAAGTCGAATTCAAATGCATGGGTGACCGGAACGATTTTTCAAGATTGGTTTACCAGTTATTTTGTACCAACAGTCAGGCAGTATTGCCAAAAAAATGGTTTACCTTTCAAAATACTGCTAATTTTGGATAATGCTCCGGGACATCCGAAATCATTGCAAGATCTTTACCCCGAAATTAAAATAATGTTCCTGCCTCCGAACACCACGAGCGAAATCCAGCCCATGGATCAAACAGTTATCGCCACTTTCAAGCGGTACTACATGAGGAGAACCATCAGCCAGGCTATCCGAACGACTGAAAAGGAAGATGGACCTACCTTAAAAGAATTCTGGAAAGGTTATAGCATCTGGAACGCAATTAATAATATTGACGAATCTTGGGCAGAAATCAAGGAATCTACTATGATAGGCTGCTGGAATAAGTTATGTCCTGAGTTTACACCAAATTTTAAAGGCTTCGACGAGACACCTGAAGTGGCCACGGAGGAAGTTGTTGAGCTAATGAATCAACTGGGCCTAGACGTAAACACGGAGGACGTAGATGAGTTGATAGATTCTCATGGACAGACAATGTCAAACGAAGACCTTACCACCATCCGAGCGGAGGAGGGAAAAGAAAAAGAGGATGATGATGATGAACAACCAGAAGATGGTCAGAGTCAACCAGCCCAAACTTTGACGGCGAAGAAAATGAGTGAAGCATTCACTCATCTTGAGAAATTTTTTGAAATAATGGAGGAATGTGATCCAAACACGGAGAGAAGTTCACAGGTCCGAAGAGCCGTCGAGAGAGACACTGCTTGCTATAAGCTTTTATATCAAGAGAAAAAGAAGGCTGTAGTTCAGCCTTCATTGCATAGATTTTTTAAAAATGTTGACTAGACATTTATTATAAAGACATTAACATAGTTATAAACAGATTTAAATACAATTAATATATAAAAGTGATTATTTCCGATGGTGATTTTTCGCTATGTGCTGTTTAATTCATGTACGAGATTAACACTTGCAGCAATGATGTTGGACGAAATATCATCCGAATTCCGTATGTCTTTTGTCTTTATTGTCGTGATCACGAGATGTGCTGCGACGAGGTGTTACCAGCAGAAGAATTTTGACGTAAAAATTTAAAGGTATCAATGAAAGTCAGAGTTCAAAATTGCATTTTGTTTTCTTCTTGGAATGTTTTGTTTTAGTCATAGAGAAAATTATTTGTGGAATGTCAACTTAATCACCGAGAGGAAGTTTCGGCAATCAACGGAATTCCTGTTTTTTTAAACTTCTATTTACACTTTTCTGCGTATTTTTAAAAAGAAATTGCATACTGTGAGGAACGGTATTAATTCATTATTAAAATTAATGTATGAAAATGAAATCTGTGTATAAAATGAGGTTTTAGCATGTATATTTCTCTCTTTTGGAACGTAACCCCTAATTAGTATGGAACTCAATGGTTCGACTTTCGTACATTCGACTTTCGTACACGTTTTCAGGAACGCATTGTGTACGAAAGTCGGGGACCGCCTGTACTAGAGTTTTTCCTTTATTTTAATTATTAAGTTACAGCATGTATTCAAAGTGGAATGAGTGATTTGATTTATGCCTGGGGAAATGGAACTGTTTAATATAGAAATTATTAAGGGCTGAATCCAAAAATCTAAACTGGTGATGACAGTTGATTATATTTTCAAGGTGAAACTAATGTTGTTTCCTGGTTTTGATATGCAGCTGTTTTCATCGATCATCTTAGTAAAAGAAAAAAAGTAGAAAGTGATGTGAAAATTTATTTAAGCATATAGATGAGCAACAAAGAATGCATTTTTATCTTATCAAATTATCATTTCAAAATGAAAAGAATGGTGATTGCAATATGTGTGAGTTTCTGCAAAAATTGCTTAATCGCTTCTACCATTCCTCGTCAATCTTCAGATTTTTCTTTCTCAACTGGAATATATTGTGTAGAGATGGGTAGAGATTTTCTGAAAATGAAGAGGTGGAGTAGTATGCATTTGGTGAGTAATTTGAAGAAGTTGCTGGATTTCGATAATATTGAATTAAGATGAGAAAAGATTATCTACTTGAGAGTAAGCAATTCTGTGAAATACATAAAATTATTATTTCTGTATTATTTTGTTTAGCTGTATAATTCTGGTACCACCTTTGCATGCTTAAGGTTGTTCACCCTAATAGCTTAACTGTTCTGTTAAGAGATAGTGGCTTCTGACTGCAGTTGCTAACCCTTCCTAGGGTTTAGCAGGCAGTCAGAGGTCTGAAGCTTTCAAATTCTGACATTGTGTGAATGTCTTCCTTTTTGCAGCTCGAGCAGTCGCAGTTCAAGCCGCTCCAGTTACAGCTCATTTAGCAGCCGTTCCCGTTCCCCACGCCCACCCATTGCCCAGGCACCAGGTGCTCGACAGCAGCGCCACCCCCACCGGCACCCGGCACCACTAGCTGACCCTGCGGCCAACCATCAGGCACCTCCCGGCCGCCATCATCGCCCCACGGCATCATCCCCAGTGACAGGACAGCAGCCTCCACAGCTGTCATCGGGTGGACAGGCCAAGTCCCGATCCCGCTCACCACTCAGCCGAGCGCCTCACCGGCCACGTGCCCCAGTACAGCCACCACAGCAGCCACCAAGTGGTGGCATGGTGGGGAGTAGGGTGATGCCTCCAGCATCCCCTGTGGGCCCCCCCGGCAGGAAGGTTGGCCGAAGTGGGATGACAGGTGAGTACATCTCCAAGATGGATGGAAAAATCACGTAAGAAATGTGTGCATTGCTCCTTAGAATATCATCCTTCTCTATGGAATGAACTGTAATGAATTATAGATTAAGTTACCTCTCCAGTGACTTTTAGGGGGATTATTCTGAAGTACTAGCTTTGAAGTGATCTTAGTAAGTGCAACTAATCATAGTGAAAGCTAACATCTCTGTCATTATTGACATCACAAGGGTCAGCAATTCCTTTTTGAGAAATGGACTGTTGTGAAGCAAATGTTGTTTACAGGTTGGTTTCGAATGTATATCAGGTGAAAATTTATAGTATTTTGGCTGATTGTCAGTAGTCATGAGAAATTGAAGCTGTGATGAAGAATTATAGCATTAGGTTGGTGTCAGTCTTCTGATTACCATAAAGTAAATTCTTGGCTAAAAAAAATTTGCATAATTGTCCTTTAGAGATATGAAGATATTATGAAATGCTGTGGCATGTTATGATAGTCGGTGAACTGGGCATGGTTTGCCAATGCATTAGTGGGAACTATTTCTACCTCTGTAATGGCTGAACTTTGGGAAAGAAGGTAGCCTAATTACACGCACAGCTGCCATTTTCCCTTCACTTCAAATTTTGTGCTGATGAAAGGATGTTTTCAGTGTCACCTGGGAGCAGCCTAGCAGCACAAGAGCCACCGCGCAAGATGATGGGTGGGTACAATGTAGCGGCACCCTCAGCAGCAGCAGCCGCTGCGGCTGCTGCCATGATGCATGCCAGCATGAGGGGGCAGGGGTTGGTGCAGGAGCCGTCTCCGCAGCTGGTGAGGAAAGCCCTCCATGCCATCCCAGCACCGCAGCCCAGAATCATGGCGTAAGTGTCCCTCTCCTGGAAAGCTTTTCTCATTTTCAATGTATTGCTTTAATGATGATAGTAGAAACTCACTTTTGGTATAATTGATAAAAACTTGGTATCACATTCGATAGTCCTTTACGATACTATGAAAGATGATGTATTTCCAATCTGAAGTCCTTGTTTCTCCTGGTGCTGAGTGCATCCACATTGTTATTCACAGTCAAGTAGTATATTGTGAGACCTGAAGGGCAAGTCTATAACTCTGTTTTCTGCCGAATATGGAAGAAAAGAGCTTCATGAAGCACCTGTGCGAGAGTTGTTGCCTGCCTGAAGTATCTGGCACTTTCTGCCGGAGAAAAGAGACAATTTGTTGCTTGGGAGAATACTAGTCTCCCGACCCAAGTCTGTAAGCCCTCTCAAGTAACTTCTGGCATTCCTGATGGGCGGGAGTGTTTTATTGTATTCTCTCAACACGACGTGTTATTTTGTGAACCATAGAAGATGATTGCTCGTATATGAGGAGCATTTGGAAGAAGTGTGGCTGTTAAGACTGGTGAGAAATTGTTGCGGGATACTAATAAATCGTTCGAGGTTAGGGAGGAAGATTTCCGGCATCTCTTCTGAGTGAGCCGTGGCATTGCACTATACCTATGCAATGAACTTGAACCAGTTTTGAGGAGAAGTAATTCATCAGGTTTGATCGTACGGACTCAAATAAATATTAATATAATTTACTCCTGCTTCAGGCAATATTTAATGTAAATGTTTTCCTTGTGTCACTCATGAAATATGATGGAATTTCAATGTAAGGCAACCTCTTGTCTGTCGTCCTCTGTGGCTTTTTCATATTTATGACCATACTTGGTTTAAGTTATTTTGCAAGCATTTATTCAATGTGCATTTGAAATACACTCTTTTATTTTCAACTTTGATGAGGTTGTAATTGATATGAAATGAAGAATTTAATATGTATGTTACTAGCATAATTTACCGGCCCTTGAATTTAACCCAGCGAATGACGAATCGCTGTGTGACATTTATAAAAAGTAGTCCCGACTTTTGATACGTGAGTATGGGATTATTATTCATTCAATTTAAAAAATATTTGCATCATTGAGTTTGACATAAAATTACATACATTTGAAATACTGTATAAGCGTGTGTAAGAGGTGCACCTTTTTTCCCAGAAATTGCAGTTGATTATCTTCCCCCCCTCCCCTTCTCTGGTCGCAAGTCTAAAGGGAACTGAGTGGCCTTTATTTTCAGCATGAGTCAGTCATCTGAAAACCTAGGTCAAAAACAAGCGGCAGACCGGGGAGTTTCTCCCTTAGTGACGTATTTTTAAAATGGTCCTGTTTGCTTTTCTTGTAAGCATCGCGCCGTCACGTCGGTACCTCAGAGGTGAACATGGAAAAGATCGCGGGGGGTTTTTCGGTCCGGAGGGCGCGCTAAATTTACTGCCACCAGTGGGTATCCCACGGCATTTATACTGCAAATCGTAATCGCATATCAAGTGTAGAGAAACGCGTATTTTGAAGGACATACCCGGTGAATAGTCAACATCTCATAGTCAATAGCCGAGTAATTTCCATTATGCTGAGGACCTGGGTCAAGCTTTGCTCCCCTTTCAACTGAGAGCGATAGCAGACAAATGAGGAAGGAACTCAATGGCCTCAGAGATGACTAGCCCACCGAAATGCCATAGCCATCTTCAGTGAAGGGGAGAATAGGGAGCAGAATTGCTGCCAATGAAGATTCTCCTGAACAAGTGAACCCCTGGCTGGTTTTCAATCCAGTTACGTTGTTTCTTTGGCAGAAAAATGAACAACTATCGTTGTACCATTAATTTAAATCATTTTCTGACAATTTATTAATTTTTTCATTTTGGTTTTGTCATCTGCGAATCCATAGATGAAGGGACATCTCACCACTGCTTTTAATCATGTTTCAGAATATCTAATCGTATCCAGCCTTGATATTCCAGAGAATGAGGGTTAAAGAAATACGTAATGGAAAGTGAAAGAAAATTAATTAATAAGGGTTTTTCTTTTTCCTTTGTATGTATTTAACATTATCCCTTGTTCCAAATTGCTGGCAGGACCACGAGGGCACCACAGGCAGCTGTTGCAGTAGCAGCTGCAGCAGCAAAGTCAGCCACCGAGTCGAGGCACCACCGTCGGCGCCACGATGCACGTGCGGCGAGGAGGCACAGGTCATCAACCTCTCGTCGCTCACGGTCTTCATCGTCCCACTCGGATGACGACCTCTCGGATGATGACAACTCTGGTACTGGCTCGTCAACTGACTCATCTGACTCTAGTGGATCATCTTCATCCTCTACATCATCCAGCTCATCGAGCTCTTCTGATGAAGCAAGTGGGGAAGCTGTCAAGAAAGCAACATCGCCCCAAGGTATATGGGGTTCTGAATGCACTTATATTGCAATATCTTTGGGATGACCATAGGCCATGAGAATCATAAGTATATTTTGTTCTGATGTTGATGAATACTACTCTAGAACGATGTCATTCAATGCCTTCAATGCAAATTTTGCATGGTGGTAAAGTTTCATAAAAAGCCCACTAAAATTACCCAGAAGTGGCAGATTTACATAGGGCCATTTAGAGGTCAGTACAGGGAGGTGTTGATCAGAAATGACAAAATTATGTCATTTTCCATATTTTTAGATTCTATGTCTTCATAACAGAATTGTACGTTGATACACCGCAGTTATTAAAATTTGTTTTTTTTTAATTCTGCATGCATTTGCAGGCAACCACCCTTCTGTCTCTTGGTTGTATTGACTACAGTCTTACTTGCGCCTCTGTGTGTACTGATAAAGATGAAAGTTAAAATTCTTCTATTAGATTATGTTGTACATAAAAGAAATAGCAGTCATTATGGGAAATACAAATTGAGGTTGTGCTTAATTGACTTAATGTAGATACTAAATGTAAAGCTATATCATCCATTCAGCTTATTACCGGGCATGTGTAAATGGAAAAAGAAGTAGAAATGGTCATTAAGGTTTTCTTTAAAAGTAGCTCAAATATCAATATGAAAATCTTAAACATAATAATCGATCTATCCAAGTCTCCATGACTGATGAATTATATACATGAATGAACCAATGCTTAGTCCATGTTCTTATTAATCGATGTGAATGCTAATTTTAGAAATTTGTGAACCTCCGTGCCAATTTGCTGGCTATTTCAATTTTTTTGTCTTAACTGTAAATTGTTCTCTAGTTTCTGAAGTTATTTTAAATCAGTGTATGCTTTTGTAAAAATTATTTCAATTCTTTTGTTGATGATTGACTAATGCTTGTGCTTTCAGTGAGGCCTAAACGCTTTATGATTGACGACAGAGCAGCTCTTGCAAATAGCATGAAAGTGAAAGCTATGGATGCACTCAAGGTAAGTGTTATTCATGGGTCATACATGTTGACTGTTATGACGGAGGTCAAATGTTTTAGTATTATGGTGAATCAATAAGTCCTTGCAAAATCGAAGGAACAGCTCCTGTGAAGTTAAAACCAGTTTACTTTATCTTTTAGAAGGGTGCTTTCAAATTTTCAACTGCATGTCCGTTCATTTTAGCAAGTAATGGAAGCACCTTAACTTTATTTAGTTATAACGGTCAAAGAAAGGGGCTTCCGAAGTAGAATAAATGTTTCAATTTGAAATTTTCAATGTGGAAGGAAACTGAAGTAAAATTGGATGATGTTCAGAACTAATCTGGACCATTATTTAAGTCTTTACAATTGGGCCAGTGAATTCAATTATGGTTGTAAATCTACCAGCAACAAACACTGTTCTAGATACCTACAGGAGGTGCATGCACTGGAAATAGTCGGTAAAAGGAGTGATTTTTTTTTTGAGATTGATAAGTTTTGTGTTCATATGTTTTGAGATCATAGGGATATTATGTGTCTAAGGGATTACTATTTTCATGAAAATTAGGATGCAGGAAAATTATCTGGAAGATAGTTGTCTTGTTGGCACATAATAGAGAATAGAAGCCTCTTATGTAGATGTTTCAATGGCTAGTACGGCACATTTATGCTGCAGTCCTGTCAAGCTTCTTTATCATTTCATGACTGATGATGTTTTGAATATATTTCTATATTTTAGAGACAAATCATGTGCACCTTGCGGCGAATTGGTGCCAGCCAAATCATTGCATGCTGGTAAAAGCTGGGAAATATGTTTTGTTCTTGTACATTATCGTACAATTAATTAAAATAAATTATGATAGTTATTTTTAATGTTGGTTTTTTGTTGTATGGCTATGAGCAAACTCGGGTATCTATAATTGAGATTGTACAACCCACATTTTAGTCCAGAAATTTGCATCTGATTGTAAGGTGAACACTCTTGTCATTGGAGGAGTGAGGGGAAAAAACCTTGAGTGAAATTCGTCCTAATGCATTGTATATGTGCGTATTTTTTGTTCGAAGAAAAAATGAAATCCCTGTTGATTATTATGAGAAATAAATTTTTGTGCATTACTCATTGATCCACCATAGTTAATTATCTAGCTCTCGATAAAAAGGATTCATATGATTGATTGTTTCAGCTCTCTGGTCAAAAGCAGCAAATCAAACTAACGCTTAAGGCTCCAGGGTCGAATCTTGCTGCTGGGAAGCGGCCAGTGCTGGACATGGCAGATCCGTTGGCAATGAGGAATAGGGGTGAGTAACTTTCAAGTGTGTTTTAATATCTCTTGTGTTTAATGTGTGCTGAAGACAGCTCCCACCTTCTCCAACGTAAATGCCTGTAATTGGGCTGTTCAATGCTTTTAATCCATCCGTATTGATTTACATCACTGAATACTTTCACAGAATTGGACCCAACCATTCCCCTCTCTTTCACTTTTCTTAGTAACCTATTTCCAGTATAATTTCCTACTCTGAGAAATGTGGCAGAGCCACAGAATATTTAAGTAAGTCAGTGAATATCCATGATAAAAGAACACAAATGGTAATTTCCACACTTTTAATTCAAAACTCAGCAATGGACCATGGTTTCAACTAGAGATGGGTCGAATAGCAGATTTCTCGAATTCGAATATCGAATTCGAATATTAAATCATTGCTCGAATATTCGAATACCTCGAATTTCGAATACCTCGAATACTAAATGATGAATGCTGGAATGTTTGACTCGGTTGCCTATGCAGCAGGCAACACAAGATTTTGGGGAGTAATTTTGATTTCCTTTAAATGATTCGAACAGGAATTTAGCTGATTAATGAATATTTTAATTTTATGGAAACAATTGGGCATATCATTAATTCAACTAACATCGCTTTACCCCCACTTCTGCTGCCAAGTGCTAGCTGACAATCTGAGGCATTTTGCAAAATACAAGCTCTTCTCCACCGGATTTTCTTCAATTATTTTCAGTCCATCTTTGGGAGTTCTCACGAGATAAGAAGATGAATTGGAATTGCTATCAGGGAGAAACCAAATATTCTGAGAAAATATCCCTTTGTCTGGGACTGTAACAATAAAGATTTATAGCACCACTCATAAATTGTAACTTGATATATGCTTTCGGAAAAAAATACCGCATCAACTTCCGAGAAGCTCTGCTGCTCATATCGAGTTTCGGCAGAATGCTAAGTCTCCGTCGTATTTTGACATTTATTTCTTTGCGTAAAATGCTTAAATAAACTCAGAAATACGTCGTGTTTGGTCTTATTCTTTTTGAAATTACGCGCACATTACTAATATTTCAATTCAATAAAGGTGTAACATCAATTGACGAAAGTCATTCTTAGACACCTTTAGTGCTAATAGATGACTCATGCAGCGGTTGACCTCCACAGAAATGGGGAACTTCGAAGCTGGTAGGAAAAAAAAGGTCAGTGGGGGAGAACAGGGAAGGCCCGAAACACGTTTCTTTTGTTCTCGTGTAACTTGGTATTTTTTCGAAGCTAAGGTCTTCGTAATATGATCCCTGCGCGAGCTGTGACCTTTTTTTATTTCGAAGAAGAGGAAAGCTTCAGAGGGGGGGGCTAGTGCTGAATGGAGAGGGATACCGGATCTTGGGAAATGCGCTAATGTAAGTATCCCACGGTACTCACACAGCAGTCGACTTCCAGAAATGGGGAACTTTGAAGCAGGTAGCCAGAAAAAGGTCAGTGGGTGAGAAAAGGGGGGAGGGCGTGAAACACGTTTTTATTGTTCTCGTAACTCGATATTTTTTTCGAAGCAGGGGTCTTCGTAATGCGATCCCTGCGCGAGCTGGGACCTTTTGTTTGATTTCTGAGAAGAGGAAAGCGTCAGAGTGGGTGAGGCGAGGGCTGAATGGAGGGGGATAGCGGATCGTGGGAAATGCCCTAAGGTTGCTATCCCACGGCACTGAGGTTCTCCTGGTGGGGGGGAATCGGGGATTTTCGGATTTTTTCACCCGACCATTTTCGGTTCCCCTCGTCGAACTCTTTTCACCGCTAAAATCCACGAATTTGATGTAATTCGTCAACTTGCGTAAAACGGCGCTGCGAGCACTAAATGACTACAGTTCTCTACATTTTTCCGAGTCAACTACCAACGACGTGCGTGCGACAGTGTATGACGCGAAATTCAAAGTATTCGAGGTATTCGAGGCGGTACTTTTCGCATAACTATTCGAAACCTCGAATATCGAATACTTTCTAATATTCGAGGTATTCGAGTATTCGCGGATACTATTCGCACATCTCTAGTTTCAACACATCGTGTCATTTTCAAGGTCAGTTGTTTAGTTTTGAATTATCTTGGATGTAGCCTAAAACGATTGTATAAGTCAGTGAATGTTTTTCTTAATGTGCTGTTTTTCACCCAACTTTTGTAACGTTGCAGTATTTTATCAAGAATCTACTACTTAATTTCTCTCCTCCTTGTGAAAACTTGCCTTTTAAATTGACATAAATGAGCTGCCATTTTGCCAATTGTATTTTCGCTACTGATCTATTATATACCTCTTACCTTATAGACCGGCCAATGAACTTCCCTATGATGCCAGCTGCCAAGAAGAGGCCTGCTGCCCCCGACTCACCCTCTTCATCCCCAACAGACACCTCAACACAGCCCCCCCCATCTAAGGTAAGGCTTGGAAAGCTTAGAAAGAATGGCTACTGAATGGAGGAAACAGGTGTGAAGTTTTCAGGAATTAGTAGTACACCCATGTCTCGTATAGCGCAATTTCGATTAGCGCAATTTCGATATAGCGCAAATTCGTTCCTCGGGGAAACATTGCAACGCAGTGTAGCCTAATAAAAAATTTTAAACGCTCTCGTGATAAAACGTGAACTTGCGCTAAGTACACACGTAATTTCTATCAATTTACCCATATTAATATTATTTCTTGCCTCAAATCTTCTTTTTTGTTTATATATTAATCGAAATTCATTGCTGTGCAATTGCCAAAAGTATTACTCGTCATTGGGTCCAGATAGCCGGCCTACCGAAGATTTATCTGGTCTCCTTAACAGAATGATAATAAATAATTTAGATCGTTAATTAAGCGTGGGGCTAGTGGAAATGAGTTTTTTTTTCAGCAATACGGTTTGAGACGTATTTTTGCCGTCGTAGGTTACCGGGCGATTGTCTTCCAGGTAGAGGGTCTACGCTAAAGCCTTCATGGTATTCACGGGGGAGAAATGGAGCGGTGGCCGAGTTGCGCATGAATAGCATCAACGCATAAAAGGGTCCGCTATAGAGTCTCAAACACAATGGCTTCATTCCCTCCCCGCAGTCATAGGCCTTCTGCGTCTCAGGAATGCAGTTCAGCTGAAGAAGGTGATTTAGATAGAGCCATACAGAGTAAAAACCAAGAGAATATGGCAAAAAATAGGAATGCGTGTAGAAAAATCAAGAATTTATCAAGAAAAACCATAAACCTAGAAGAGGATTTGAGAGAGGTCAATTGCTTTGAAAATGGAGAGCGTCAAAGCGATATTGCCTGGAAGTTTAAACTCACGATGCCTTATTCTGAATAAAGACGAAGCTAAAATATCAGTGACCTCAGCCGCACCAACTTCAACCAAGCGGTCTACACATACGGAAAGTTCATGGTGAATCAGTACAAAAAGACGAGAGTGGTAATCGCTCCGAGACATTTAGTGAAAGTGGTTGGTTCCAGAATTTAAACGGCAAGCAGGTATTTTCAGTGCGGCGATATCAGGTGAATCTGCAAGTGTTGATAGCGCAGCCACCACAACATTTTCTGATGAACTCCAAGCTGTTATTGAAAGTGGCTCCTTTCCCCCTCAACTAGATCTAGTGTTGACGAGACGATATTCTTTTGGAAAAGAATGCATTCTCGTTCATTCATTTTCAGGGAAGGAAAACCTGGGTCAGGTTTCAAGGCATTTAAAGACTGTTTCACGTAGCTGCTAATGACTCGGAGGACTTCAAATTAAAATGATTTATCATTCATAAACTCCGCTAGCTATGAAATGGCATTTAAAGTAGCATTTTCCTGTCATTTCGATGAGCTACAAAAGGGCCTGGGTGACACAACAGTTGTTTTTAGACTAGTTTGAAAAATCGTCAACTGCCGGCAACGCATTACGATCCCCTGAGATAGCAGATGTTAGCCCACCCGCACGACAGGATGGAATTTCGAAAGCACGTAAGAATTTTTTTTAACGTGAATATAATTGTTTGAATGCGTGAATACTATCTTTAAAGATGTTTTAAACTATAAATATTTATAGAAATAATGTTTTCTAAGGCTTTTTATGGGAATATAGATGTTTTAGAGGAAATTCAATACCAAAGACCTATGCTACCAGGAATGCATCCCTATCTTCCCTATGTGAAAACGCTCTCGTATAACGCAAATTCGTATAGCGCAAAGACCCCAAGGAACGCATCCCTTGCGCTATACGAGACATGGGTGTAAATGAATGGGTTGTTAATTTTTGTCCTAAAACTGGTGTGATTTAGGCTATGTTTACGTCGGCTAGATAATAATATTTTTATTTGTATGGCGATTTGTTTGTTGGAGGGGAAGGAGTGCGCTCCCTCCATCTTTCAACCTACGAGCGAAGGAGCAAGGGAAGATCACGTCCAATCTTGCATGTGGTGTAGTTGCCCTCAAAGCGAAGGTGCAGAGATTTGATATACGAAGTTTGCGTTGCCTGAAGTGTCCAGTCCGTCTCATCTTGTTTGAATGCACTCATGCTACGCTTAAAAAACTTAAATGCTGTCAGATATTCGTCGTGTTAGGTCTCATTCTCTTTTGAACCTTGTGTGTGTCATACAGTCATACAATGGCGGAAACAATTGCAGCATACATGTACACACAGGGGAGAGGTAAAATACTAAATTTCCAAAATAGAGGGTGACATGAGGCATAAGCAGGCACTTTACCTAAAAGCTAGAGTTTTAAATTTAATATGTACATAAATGCCATTTTCAGGAGTATGAATGTGTTAATATTGGCCTTGGAGGCCAGTAGCAGGCCACAGAGGGGTTGGCTGATTCTTTTTTTAATTTAATTTGAGCAATCAAAGTATTGGGGTAATCAGGAGTGGAGGATCTACCCATCTCTTGATGCTCTGTGAACATCAGAAGAGTTTCTAGAATAAAAGGGAGCAATAACCAGTGATAATCATAAGAATTTTATCACCGAAGGATTTAATCGACTAGCTGTTGGCAGAGAATAGAATGTGGCTGCTGTAATGGAGTTTACAATACATGCATGGGAAATGTGTTTGGTTTGAGGAGAAATTGGCTGCTGAGGGAGTTTGCCATTTGGGCAGGTATTTGTGTAATTCAGAAGACCTTAATAAGAAATATTAAATGCTAATTCATTCATCTATGTACTCTCAGAATATATAATAGCTAGTAGTTTTGTGCATTACACACATATTCTAAGGTTGAACAGAAGGTATATTACCTATTTTCTGCATGTTATTTTCTATGGACTAAACACTGCTGCTGGGGGTGAGATGAAGGGGCAGTTAAGACTCTTAAAGTCACCTCTGTTAATGGCTGTTCTCTTGTCATCACAGCTGGTAGCAGCAGGTGCAGCTGTGCCAAAAGCGAAGAAGGCAGCTTCACGGCGGGAGGAGCTGCTCAAACAGCTGAAGGCTGTGGAGGATGCAATTGCTCGCAAGAGGTCAAAAATCACATTCCCTGGGACTTCGTAATGCGTTGTGCATGCATGGTGAGCTGTGGAGTCTTTGCCTTGTTGAACTCTTACCATATGAAATTTGTGTTTGCTTGAGAGTGGCAAGGTAGTTCATGGGCTCGTGAGAGATGAAGTATCAATAAACAGAAATGTGTAATTGGGAGAAACTATTGGATGCTTGTTAATTGCATTTTGACTGTGAGAAATATCCCATGTGTCTGAGTTTGTAGATATTGCTGAAGAGATCCACGTGTGGAGTGGAATGTGCAGATCATAAGTAAACCTGGCATTGTTCTCACTTAGTGATAGACTGACTCCAAGTCCACATTGGGCTCTAATTACTCGCTGTGTGCTGAACTACAGATTCTTGATGTTTGTCTGCATTTGTATCACAACAGTTCCTCTCTCTTATGATTGGCTTGGATAAAATTATCATTGTCATGGAATTTTTGATTAATTTATTGCTTGCAATTATATTTGGGAACCTATTTCCTCTGCAGGTTTTGTTTAACCTCACGTATTTAATGTCGTGTGTCAATTGAAGGTTACTCACTTCTTAACTCCTCCTGACGACTATAAAGTTTTATCTTTGTAGATCAACTGTGAATGTAGCTGTGATGATAAATTACTGTGGATTTAGGGTGTTTTGAAACATTGATTTCCTATGCAGCCTTGGAGAAGGTGCTCCTCAGGCAACAGCAGACATGAGCCTTTTAGAGCTAGGCACATAAGCATTTGCCTGATGTCTGGGAGTGGCGTGAGTTACTTCACCTTTTTGTGCTTCTACTGCATCTCTTAACAATTGAATAAAAGTAGGGCAAGCAAGATTTTACCATGATGTTTTTTCTCATGGAGATGGCTTGTGGTTTCAAGAGAGAGAAAGATTCCTACCATCTCTTTCTCTCTCTGAAAATGGGCAAAATTATGAGAAATAAGAATGGCCTATTGATAAATGCACATTGTAATACGTTTGATATTTTGTCAGTACTGCATCTAAGGTCTTCATTACTAATTCGTAATGGAACTCTTACAATTTGTAAAAAAACAATGTTTAGCTGAAAAGTTTCTACAAAATGTGAAATGATGGTTTTAGATGTATTAAGAACATTATCTGTGGTAAAAAATGCCTCATAAGTGTATCTTATGAAGAAATGTTGAAAAATCATGCAACATGGATTTAACAAAGGTAGAAAGTGATGGAATGCAAAAATGGTGAATATGAAGAATTTGACCATGAATGACAAACAAATGATTGTCTTCATTAAAAGAAACTAGTATGAAACTTCATTTTTATGCGTTTAATTGATAATGCATACTCATTTTTGATTTCCTTTCTATTGTCTAGTCAAGATGTAGTATATAGGGCATTGCTAGGAAAGTCTTAGCTGGTTTTGGTATCTTATTTTCTTCGTTCTTTTTGGGGTGCTGAATCAGATTCTTATTTGTTTACATCAATTTTCAAGGCAGCCGTGCAAAAAATACTGCATAAAGGCAATTCATACAACATTGCCACTTTTTAATTTTTTTGGACATAACTCTGAATTTACCTACTTTTCACTCTTAACTTCTTTTTCAACATTAAGGTACATAAACTTTCCCACAAATTTTATACTTCAGTTTTTTTTCTCTCATAAACCGTGGTTATGGGATTTTTTGATGTGTTTTATTGCTGTATTACTCCGAATTTTGTCCACCCCTAATTTTGAGGCTTCAGTTTTGGGAAAAAATTTAAAAAAATGTGTTTGAATATAGTCCCCAGTTTACTTTTACCATGGGCAGTTTTGGAAAAAAGGGGGGACTATATTCAGATAAATACAGTACTTATTATTGGGTAATGAGTGATGTCTGATTCAGAAGGTATGCTAATTCCCAAGGAATCCTCAACCTGAAAACTGGAAGGAAATCATTCTTGAAAATGAGGGACTGTCTGAGCAAAAATTAATTAGGGTTATGTAACTGGCAAGGATTCCCAGTCCTGGAGCCAGCATGGAAAATTACATATCACTTGAAACGGCCATTTTTCTGCCATCAATGGAGCTGTAGCTCAGAAGGGATGGAAAAATTAGACTTTGCATTGGATCAAAACTGGCAATTTGAAAGGCATAATTGTACAGTCCGGCCACCGAGAGTTGTCCAATGACAGGCAGAAGATTCTAGACTGGGGTAGGGGGCAAGGTTGCCAGGTAAGAAAGGGAAATGCCCACGTCACATGTAAACAAAAGACTTCCATAAAGGAAGTAGCTGGAAGGGACAACGAGCTTTAAGGACCCAAAGGTAGAATCCCTCATGTTGGTGATTCGAAGAAAGGGCTTGTTTCGGTGCTTCATATGCATGTGGCAACGCTGTGTGACTAGGCGAGGATGTGAGGTGCCTTTTAGGGACAGCGATTGGCTGCAAACAGTGCTGGCACAGGGTTCTCCACCCCCCCTATTGGGCTGTCATCAGACAACTCTCGCCGGTCGGACTGTGGGCCATTTAAGTGGTAAGGTACAAGTTCCTTTAAGGACACCACCAAATAGTAAGCACAAAAGCAGGCAGTGAGAAAGGCCTATTTTTCCCCTAATAACAGAAATTCAATTAGAACAAATTTTTCTTGGTGGAACCTCCTTACATTTAAAATGCTCACTCAGTAGCCTACATTGTACTCCTACTCTATTGTACTGGAAATTACTGTTCCATTTTTTATGTAAGTATTTAATTATGTTTTTTATAATTTTTATAGTTTATAATAATAATTACAATTTATAGGGCTTCACTTGTATGTTTTAGCCATTTTCTTACTTTGATGCCATTTTCAGAATTTTAATATGACTAGCAACATACCAAAAGTTTAAGAAAGAATAAGAATTCAATGTCATTATTTCATCTTCATTTTAAGAGCAATTATTTCTCCTTCTCTCCTCCTTGCTTTTCATTAATATTTGATTAAATTTCCCACGGACTGTAATAGCCATAGGGCCACCAATCCACCAATAATCAGTATGTACAAAGAAAGCAATGCAACAACTGAGTAATGATACAATACTGACTCACTTAATCGGACTTATTGAAAGCAAATTCACCAAGCCATCACATTAAGAAGGAGGATATACTCAGTAGGCTACCCTCCTTTGAATGGCCATTTGGTAATCTCCTCGAATCAAATGGTGGACAACATTGAAATAGCACTCGTACACTCAAGTGTGCAATTGGAAGTTGAGGCTTGCGTAAAACTACTCTTTGGTTGAGATTGGTGATTGAACAGGGAGAAGGATAGATGGGCCCCTGCTGATAAAAGCCTTCCACTTAGGGCAGAGCACCCTGCATTCATGAATTTGGAGATCCACATGGGAGCAATAGGTTCTTCATTTTGGTTTCGAGGATCGTGCAAATTGCACAACTAATGGCTTGCCCTTGAGGATGTAGCCATTGGTCTCTGTGAGGGCTGTTGTGGCTTGAGCAGAGGTAGGCAGGGTGACAAACGCCTGGCCCTTCATACGACCCTCCTGCATCAGGCGGACGTCAAACCTAGGAATAGAAAGAGAGCACTTGGTGATTTTGTGTGTGAGGGAAGGGTCCATTGAAGTATTGGTTTTTGTTTTGCCCTTGACAAAAAAACTGGAGAATCTGGGTGAGCCAGCATATATCAGTGGTGTATCTAGGAAGTTTGGGGGGGATGGAGGAGCCTGGGAGTGTAACCACCCCCTCCTGCCCACAGGGGTCACACCCCACGCTTGGAAAAGTTTTGAAAAATAACATGCCTGGAAATACATTTTACATAAAATATAATCGGGTGTTTTCCCGGCGTAGGTGTTGGATGAAAAGTTCTCGGGCTTTCCACCGGGTAATAAAATCCTTCTCCGCCGACGTTTCGATGTCCATCAGGGGCATCATCCTCAGGGCAACTGAGTGTCGAGACAAAAATTCGAACTTAACCCTATAAATGAAGTTCAAATTTTTGTCTCGACACTCAGTTGCCCTGAGGATGATGCCCCTGATGGACATCGAAACGTCGGCGGAGAAGGATTTTAATGCCCGGTGGAAAGCCCGAGAACTTTTCATCCAACATTTTACATCATTTTGGCACTTTAAATTTAATTTTAAGCAGATGCAGTTATTATAAGCCAAAACTAGGACAATAGTTTTAAATAATTTTTTAAATTCTTTGAGGCTTTGTGGGGGGATCTATCCCGACATCCCCCCATAGTTATGCCACTGGCATATATCATGATGCAATAAGAATGTCCACTTATGCCTTAATATATCTGGGTGGCAATAATTCTCACTTAGGAATCCCACCAAAGATACATTATAGCGCTGCATCAAGAGAACCAGAGAAGGCTACAACCTGTAAATGGGATTGATGTGTTCACAATATTCTCCCTCTTGAAGCAGTGAACATGTGAACAGGGACAGTCTTTAAAAATGCCCAACAATAGAGATGATGAACAAACTTACATTTTCATTTGCTCCTCATCCTTTTCATCCAAGAAGCAGGAGAAAATGTAATGCAGATCCTTTGGCTCCACCTGCCTGGAGATGTTCTTCACATAGAGTCTGCAGGATGGCCCACCCATTTGGTAGTTTTTGAACACTGGCAGCAATTTCTGGTCTGCAAAAGGTGCAAGAAAAGTAGTCAAACACTACTAGTCAGCTTTCAATTCATTAGACAATTTTCTGAACATTGAGAAATCCTAATACAATTTGGTTGGAGGTTGGGAAAGTATTTCCAATTATTGATACCAAAGTGGAAAGGCAGTCCACCTGGGTGGACAGGGAGCAGGTGGTGTATTGCAGCTTCCTCTTCATATTGCATTGGATAAGTATTAGAATGTAGTTGACTATGTAAGAGCTGCAATTTATTTCCCTTTCTGCCTTCCCTTTACTACATTAGAGACCGTGGTAAATTTAAATCGGTAGGGTCAAATTATTATCAATGGCTACTGCCCACCCAAGATTTTCTTGCAAAATTTATGTATTTCCCGCATTTTTGACCAATTTTGATGAAAGAAATTTGTTTTTCCTAATTCAAACATTCTTGATCACAATGTTAGCCAATATACTTGTTTTTGTTCAATATATGTATTATTTGTTTCTCTTCAATACGCCGCAAACACATTTTAGGGCTTTACCTGAGGGGATATAGGAGGAATGGGACATCAGGCAAGAACTTTACTCAGCCACCACAGATTCTTAAAAAAATTGAAATATTGATAAAAAAAAGCTTGAAATTAATATGATATACTTGAAATTAATAATGGATTGTAGGGACCACCAACCCTAAACTAAAATCACTAACCCCAGATTCAGAAGGTTCAAGATGATCGATTATGAAAGAAGTGAATTCTGCACCTTAAGAGTGCGAAAGAACTTGAACATAGAAATGAATTATGCATGTAGCACATTCTGTGCTTAAACCTCAGTACGCACAGCAGTGGGGTAGTCAGGAATTTCAAGACGGTATCTTTAGCATAACTATTTGAACCGTATGCCGTCTTCATTTGGGGAAGTCCAAAATCAGGGGGGGGGAATTTTTAAAAACAGGGCATGTACTAAATAGAGGGTTTTAAACTAATTTTAACAGTTTTCACAATGAAAAAACTTCATTTGTTAAAGAAATCTTTTGTAAATCCATGATTTTTTAATGTTTTGTCATATTTTCTAAAGCAAAGTTGTAATTATGCTTAAATTTTTTGGGGAGTTGGGGGGGGGGGGGGGGGGGTCCGGACCCCCTGGACCTACACCACTGACACACAGGAATGTCTTTTGTCTCCATGAGGGTTGAAATCAAAATATAAAGCCTCTTTGTGATTTAATAGGGGATACAAATCATAGCATCTCTTCTAAACCCTGAATTGTAAACCTACACCTTCCAAAAAAAACCAACCCTGAAAAAATCAACAGTAAGGATGGGGATATTCCCTGTTCTTACTTTGAACATAAAGACATCATCATTCCTTCCATTCTAGCCACGGTATAATTCTTTCCCTAGCTCATGTTTGTCAAACACCCAAGGAAGATAGTTTTAAAATTTTGTACACAAGTTGTACAGAAGCTCGCCTGGTGAGTGTGGTGTTTTAATTGACTAAGACTATATATAAATAACAGGTACTACTAATGTGACAACACTTAACTGGCATTGAGTCCATTTGACATTGCTCTCTATTCCAATGATAACTCACCCATTCCACTAGCTTCCCTTCTGGTGCAAAATTAGCAGAGAGCTAGTGAAGATGGCCAAATTCTCAGCTACTTGCTGTTATTACTTACCCATGGCCAACAAATCAACAGCAAAAGATAGAGTAACAGCATAAATTTTCATTTAAGTACAGAATAATTTATTAAAATACTGACATGATAGACCATGCTGATGAAAATCCAGGCAACGAGCCCGCACTTAGGGCAATGCTACCATAATAAAACTTACCTTTCGCAGGAATCCTATTAGACCTTAGCTCTTTCAGGGTAATGCTGCCTTTGATGACAGGACTCTGCTCTGCTTCGCCTGGAACAAACAAAAACTTAGTGAGCTCAATTATTTACAACAATAACTACTGCCCCGAATGATTGACCTTCAGGACCCCCTCGCACTGGCAAATTTAATCACCGCCAACTAAACAATTTAATCACCCAAGAGTTGCTCGCTACCGCACATTGGCAATTAAATAGTTGCTTCTCAGCTCAGTTTATGATAGATCTCTTGGAAGCTAGTTGTGTTGTTGTACTCATTCTGAGACAGCAAAAATATAAGCAAAGGAACAAAAGGTTTTAGGTACAGTATTTGTCCTTGTGACTATCCCCTTTTCAGAGTAATTTACAAAAAACTATACTGTATGTAAAATTGGTAGGAGAAGTTCATAGAACTTTCGTTTAGTCTAAAATGCTGTTGCCTTTAATTCCAATTAATTATCAAGTTACTTAAAAATGATCACAAATTCAAGCACCTAAATATAATAGATATCTTAATCAAATTAAATAAATCTGGTTTATTTAGGTGCCAGGAATGATCTTCAATAGCTTCAATCACAAATTGGGCACCAGAGAAGCTGTAAAAATTGTGGGAGTGGCTATTTAATATGGGACCAGATATCAGGGAAGAGATACATCCAGTGGCGGCTGGTGGTAATTTATCTAGGGTGTGCATTAGGGCAGATATGGGATGATTTAATTATATTATGATATGTAATCCTAATCCATGAGCATCATATTTCGTCGTAATAGAATACATAGCAAGCAAAACATATCACTGGTACATTCTACCCTTATAATTGCATGAATAGAAATAATATGTGCAGAAATGGCGCTACGTAACAATGTTTTTACACGCTTAAGGGTTGAAAAACATGTCTCTGCTTCACTGGTTGTCATCGGAATTGTCACCAGAATTTTCAGTAGTTTACTTGTTTCACTGAATGTGTTTTGAATGTTATTGTCAACAACGAATCCTAGTAGAGCAACGACACTGGAGACTTTCCGGAAGTCCTCGCACATGCAAATTATTTCGTTTCAAAATGAGTTACACCCTATGAGGAAGTAGTGTAGAAAAAGGCTATACAGATGACTCTTTTGCAGACAGACTAGGATCCTGGGTGCAGGTAGTGTAGGTGGCGGCTACACCACTACACTACCTGCGAGTCACTCACCAAAAATATGCGCGTGTGCACTCGCATCGTTTTGAGTCTGCTCCCATCACTCATTTCAACTGTACACATCTCGTCCCGCCGGAGCACCCTCAAGTGATCGCATAGACCGAATTTGTGACCGGCGCGATGCCACAGGATCGCACAATTGTAGAGCGGTGAATTCGATAAGGATATAGCTGTAGCGTTCAGAGGCTCATGTTTCTTACATATGTAGACAGGATTTTTATCCTTCTCATTAGAAAGGAATAGTTTTCTTTTAAAATTCATACATCTTTGGGTGTGCACTTGCTAACATGCATACACGCACGTGCCGCCACTGGATACATCCATCTAGTTATAAATGGAAAGGAGACTAAGCTATTAAAAAGAGACTAGCCAGGGAGGGACTAACTAGGGAGGAGAGGGGGTGGAGGTTGGTGTGGGCCGTACCTCAGTGGTGCCTTGGTGCGGGGTGGCATCCTGGGGGGTGGATATGCATTACGAGGGACGATATCTCCTAAACGCTTAGAGATGGGTCATAATACAAACAGAAAATCAGCCCTGAAGGGCTTTACTTTTACGTTTTACATAGAGATAGCACTTTTTCTGCTCCAAAAAACTCAATTGAGGGTCCTTAGTACTTAGGGCCCTTGGGACATGGGTTACCGTTATTTTAAAGTAACCAAATTTTAACATGTGAATATAAACTTCATTTGGATCATTTTGAGACTAGGAAAACATAACTTTTCGCAATTCTGAAAAATAAGGGCCGGCCTACTGCACATTGACCGTTTCACTAGATAATAACATTAATAATAAATTCCTTGTCCATTCTTGCCATCTACTTGTACCTTGACGATTGTCTTCATCTGGCCATCATGTCTCAAGATATGGCCGATTAAGTTGTCTCATCTTGTTGTCAAGGTTTTCGCTAGGCTTTTATTCTCTCGCACTATTCTTAGGACTTCCTCATTATGTACTTGCCTGGTCGATCCATTTGATCTACATCATTTTTCTCTAGCACCACATTTTGAAAACCCTTCACCTTAGATGTCTCCATAGCTGTTGTTGTCCATGCCTTACTTGTGTAGACAAGCATACTCCAAATGCAAGCTCTAATAAATGTTTTCCTTGCTTCTATGCTTAACTTTCCCGCAGTGAGTATTTAGATCTTTCTTTTCGTGGGATGCTCTCTTTGCAATATGTACAACTAATCACTCACCTTACTGCATGAAGGCAACAACATTTCACATATTAAACTACCATTTTCATGTTTTTGCTGAGCCTCTGGAGTTTTTCTCTGACATTTCCATGATTTCCAATTCTGAAATGTATTTCCCTGACTCTCCTGACCAGTATGACCCCTATGTATTGGCTCTTCTTGTGGGGAAGAAGCATTTGAGTTCTGGAAACTAACCTTGTGCATCTGTGGCTGGAGGCTTCTCTGCGGGGGTCACAATGCCAAAGCCACCCGGCTGGTTCTCCTCCAGCTCTGCTTTAGCTTCACCAGCACTAAGTCCTATGCTCTTCAGTTCAATCTTCTTGGACTGCACCAACGCACCTCCACCCTCAAACATCTCCTCCATCTGGTGTGTTAGTGCTCTGGGTGCAACAGGTGGGGGCATGGCAAATCGCTTTGCTGGCACCCGGCGCACTCTCTTTGAGGGCCTCTTGGCTGGCAGCGTGGGGATGACATCGTCTCGAAGCAGTGGGTCACCCTCAATTTCTGATTCCTCATCATCTGAAGGTGACCCTGTCTCTCTCAATGGCAACTGAGGAAAATGGGAAATGGAGAACAAACTCAAACATCTCGTTTTGCAAAAAAAATAATTAGGGTGATACCGTCTACAAATTACTATGAGCACTTGTTGTTTGTGGCCCTAAAATTGTTGCCACTAAGGCATTTGTATTTATTCAAAGTGCTTAAATTGTTTTTTGCCAGAAGTGGAAATATGCCGAGTGTAAGTGACAAATACAAATATAATTTAAGGAATGAGGCATTTATAGTTGCAAATAGACCCAAGTTAACTTTATATAAACGCTGTTTTATTTACATGGGGCCAAAATTATTTCATTTACTACCCGCTAGAATTAAAAAAAAATAAAACCACAAATGTCATGTTGAGACTTGCTAAAGACTGGCTCTTCTCACAAGAAATAGTTGAAAATTTATTTTGATGTTATTTACATAAAACACTAATGTATAATTTACTGCATTAATATGTTTATTGGCATACATTTTGTTACTTGATGGTGGCTCAATTCTGGTCCTATGACCTTGGAGACCACCTAAAGCTCCTTCTCTTTTTTTTTCATTGTATTAAGATGTAAAAAACAAAATGTAGGAGTAATAAATTATTATTATTACTATTATCTATGAAAAGACGTAATAGGTGGATATTGAAAAAAGAAAAGTTATTAAATTCGTAAAACATGCCTTTGAAAAGTACCTATAACCTAAGCAAATTGACCAAAACATCAAAGTCATTGGAATCACACCCTTTTCTCAACGTTGAAATTAGCTCAATGTAGATGTTAGTGAAGTTACTTGACAAGAGAGGGCCAAACCTTTGATTAACATACGGTAGTTTCCCCAAATCAGTAAAACCAAAGTAAAAGTTTCTACATCACATGAATCTGTAAAGTGAGCCATGATTGGGACTTCCCTAACTCATTCGAGCAATGCTGAAAAAAGTCCAGAAATAAATATAAATTCTTTCATGCTAGCGAGAAATTGGGTGCTATAGCTCTTAAGGAAATTTTAAAACTGAAAATTACAGAGATAAAATGGTTCCATAACACAGCGATTATTACTTGAGAATATTTTCGTGAGTAAATTACAGTGATGAAGGAATGGCATGCTGGTGAGATTACATTATACACAAAGATTTTATATTATAAAAGCAAAATTTTGTTGGAATTTAGTCAGAGAAAACTTGTATTTCGAATAGAACAAAAATAACACCAAATGATTGCGTAAAAAGCAGTAGTGGCAAAAACCAGTAATACGCAGGAATATGCTTTGGTGGGGGATGTGGGGTCGAGGGGGGTGACACCCCACCCCCAGCAATGGGGTCTGGGAAATATTAAAAAAAATGATATGCCTGTAAATACATTTTACATCCTTTTGATCTCACTGCCATTATATCAATAAATGATCTTTAACTTTAAGCAGACGCAGTTTTTACATGTCAAAACTAAACAATAGTTTTAATCCTTAACCAGTGACGTGCGGTCTGGGAGACCGCAATAAATCAAAAATTCATAAAGAATTGCTACGCCATTTTCTTGGCTTTGTTTAATTTTTCTTTGAATGCTTAACTTTTCTAAAACTTATATTAAAACTTTTACACTCCCAATACCAACCAATTTGTCATAAAAAATTGTGATTTGAAGCAAGATCAAAAAACTGATTTAAAAAACACTTGAGTTATAATTATTATATTTATGTATCAACATTTCGCGAGATTAAAAAAAGGCCTTAAATATTAAATTTGGAAGGCTAAGTAGTAAGTAGCCATGAAATTTATCCCACTTATTCCTTTTATTGATTTCTTAGTAAGTGACATGCGTTCTCACAGACCGCAAATCGAATTCAATTGCAAATTTACAGAAATTAATAAAAGGAACGTTAAATTTAAAGAGTGGATGTCCTTGTTATGCAAAAATATGAAGCTAATGAGAATTATAGATATTTTGAAATCTTAATTTTCAAAATATTCATTAGAAACGCAGCGGTCTCTCAGACAGCACGTCACCGGTTAAGAGTTAAATATTTTTTTACATTTATCTGAGACTTTGGGTGGGGGGATATATCTCCCTCATCCACCCCCCATAGTTACACCACTGGTCAAAACTATAAATATATGGGTCCAAAAATGTTTCAAGCCTGATGTATTGGAATATTCAGTAAATATTATAGGCATACTTCTTTAAAAATTTACGTGAAAGAGTGTTATCAATTTCGTACGACGACTCCACTCGTCGAATGCAATGAAAATCATATGATTCAATACGGAAAACATATGAAATTTCATAAATACTCTGCTGCGTTATTAGCAGTATATGGTATACCTCTTCCACATGGTCACGTTCCAGCTTCGTCACGATGTAAATTTCAGGCTCCGAGAGCAAGGGACCAAACGGACAAGGCAAATTCATTTTGTTCATCAGATGAAGGACCTGTGTGTAAAGCCTCGGCACTGTTGCAATTGCACGGCAAATGTTTGTCAAAGCATTCAATGATACCGCAGGATACTCATAACGCAGGTGGTGAGGAGGTGGACGGGAAGGCTGCAATGAATGATGCCAGGCGTTCAATTTATGCACGAAGTCCTTATGCTTCTTCTTTAATGTACTCTTTTCTTTGTCTCTAGAATATAAAAAGACTATTTAAGAGCGGCTTCAGAGAAGAAAATGAGTGCTAGACTATGTATATCTATCCACAAACTCACGCGGCACATTTAGCTATTGAATCTTCGAAGTCTTCCTTTTTCCGAGCGTATTCCACACACAAAGGGATGCCTAAGACTTCTACTTGATGCAGCCTACACAAAGCAGTTTTCGCGGCATTGTGGGACGAAAACCTGGAAATTCACACCAAATAATAGACAATAAAGAAACGAAGTACCTCATTGAATCATTTTCAAAGCTACTTACTTGGCAAATACAAGGTTATATTTTTTAAGCTGAGATGAGACACATTTCACATTTGAGGCACCAAAATGTCTCAAGAAAGCTTCCTTCTCAAAGTCTGTAAGAACGTTAGGCATATGTTTAACAACGAGTGTATCACAACCATCCCAACTCTCCATTTCATTGATCCTATGAAAGCAATAGCGTGTTTATATTTACAGCCACTTGATATCATATATTGCGCCCCACTGCAATAGAGTTGTTATTTTGTTTACTGTGCTATTCGTATGTTTTTTGTTTTTCGGCGCGACCTCAAACGAGCTCGGAGATTTCCTCTGAGGTAAGAAGTAACTTAAAGGTACAAATATCGGTGGGTAAACTTATGCAAAGTGAATTTATACGTAGTTAAGGTGGAACAGAGTGTCTCATTTACAGAGGAAATCATCCGTCTAACAGGATTTCGCGCATAGTTGAAGCTGAGATGAAATTTGAATTTTCACCTCATCGTGAATAATCTTACGAAGACCCATCAGCATGTGAGCCTTGCGATAGTAATCTAACGTAAGTATTTGAGATTCATCCTTTTGTGAGGAGCTTCAGCGCATCTCTTGTTCATAAGGGTGGAGGTAGAGCATCAAACACCCAATAAGAAGCCATTTATCATTTAGTATCTCCAGATACTAAAAACATTTTTCATATTGCAAGTTTGACCAGCGTTGGAAATGGTCCATGACCTCTTCTCTGTGGTGGACTGAACTGACTGCAAGTCTAGGGTTTTATATGATAGGAATGCCATCGCGCTGTTGCAATTTGAAACTGACACCAAACTTGTTGACCAGAGACAGATAGGTGGAGGAAGTAGTCAGCAAAAAATGTCACTACAGTAGAACTTCATGCTCAATATCCATTAACAGAGTTTGAGTGAGCATGTAGTACATGCTGGAGGAACTCAAGGAGTCTTAACTTTTCAATGAATCTGTTTTGACTCCTGCACTTGAGTCATTGCCATTTGAGGAGCTTGAGCTGAAATTGCATCTTTAACCCTTTCACTGCGGTGCAATCTATGGAAACCTACCTGTCACATGCACTGAAAGTGCTAAGTACATGGCAGGCGGGAAGAAAAGGTACGTTCACAGCAGCCTGCCATGCGAACGTACCAGGTATGTTCACAGAAGTGAAAGGGCTAATGGTACATATATCCCTCTGACTGGGGAAACAAAAAAATGAAATCATTCATATTTTTTCTTGGCTTTTACAAATATTTCCTTTATGCAAAAAATAAATGATAAGGATAGTAGTTGATTCTTCCTTACTTAAAAAAGGATGTGAACCTATGTAATGAAGAATTTCCTAAACTTATGCTTAAGCATTTGAATTCAATTGAAATAAATTTCATTTGAAAATGTTACTTTCAAGTGATATTTTTTTGCAGGTACAAGGATTTAACAATTGTGAGTTCTTACAATGATAAGATGATGGACACCAAGATCAAGGTTGAGTCTTTGCTCTTGGTGGATACAATTTACAGTTGCACCACTCTATGGTAGATTCTCTAACCAGTATTCCCAGGGTTATGCTCTCCAATTGAGAAAATGTTTTGGACTGATTTCAGTGTCTCTGACACCAGAGTTTTCCAATATCACATAACACAAACTTCAGCCACTCAAACCCATAAGCCTAAAAGTGCAAAAATTCAGGTGGAATTTGGAAACAAATATAGATGGATTGTAACTTCAGCTAATTCATATTTTCATCAATAGGTAATATCTGTAACTTTTAGCATTGCATTATTAAATTCCAAGTCTATTGATTTTTTTTGCAATGCATGGGTGGACCAAAAAGTTTCAAGTTTAGGACACTCAAATATCACCCATAATTTCCAACAGATCACTTCATATTTTGCTACATGAAGTCATAATTCAGGCTGATTTTTCATTTTTTCAATAATCAATACTTAATAAATGCCTCAATAAGAAACCTCAATGCCTTAAGAAGTTAATACTCCCCATTATGAAGTGTTTACTAGGTAATGTTGTCTTGTGTAGTCTTCTGAGGTGTTCTTGATTGGATGACCTCTTGATCTTTGGGTTTAGCCATATTGTTTGTCATAGGGTTACAAGTTTCGCAAGGATTCCAACCAGACGTCTTCAGGTCCAAGCGCCAATATCAACACTTTCGCCACCTTTTTACAGCCCTCGTTCTTCCTTAATGAACTGTTATTGGCATATATGTTTAATAGGTATAACAGATGTTGAGATTATATCCTTCTCCCTTGAAAATTCCTAAGTTCTACAGGAGACGGGTAAATTTCATGATACACTTTATGAGCATTAGATTTTTAAGATAACATATGAGTAAGGCTTGAACATCTCTTATTCATTTTAAGGGTCACTTTGCTATTTTTGAGGAGAAATTCCAGGACAAAGATATGGGAACTAGTACTGGCTTACCTAAAATATCTTCCATTCCCCACCAATCTTAGAAATATGAAATCTGTGCATTTGTATCCACTCAATCAATGAAATATGTGCATTTGTGACCCATCACTATTTTCACACATCATTGCCCTAAATTACTTTATGCTTGATTTTTAACCTTTTCCCTACTATACACATATATATACGTGTGGACGTTTCCTGACCCGGGAGACGACGGCCGTATATGTATTTACGTGTGAGATTTTCCTAGATAGGCGAATGAAAGCCGTGTGCATACGTTTTCTAGCTCTCCCTTTTTTGGGACGGTCGCGGGTTTACGTCGTGTTTGTCTCGGGACCCAACCCTGCGGGATTTAGGATTTACCCTCAGAATCCGGGAGCAGGTACCCGGACCCCTCGTCATTTATAACCCCTCTTAGCGGTAAGGGGCAGAGGTCATACAATTGTTTATCCCGTCAGGTTTCGAAATAAATATTTGTTCATTTCTCAAGAAAAATAAAGTAAGAATTGAATTATTTGTCTCTTGAGCAGCATTTACAATTTTTAAACGAAATTCTATGATAAATATTAACTTATATCTCGAGTTATGTATAAAAATCAACATGGAAATTGTTGCTGCATTAAATGCGTTAATATTGGCCTTAGAACTTCATTTAAAATTTGATAATGCTCAGAAAAAAATGAGGAATTCCATTCAAAGTCTGCAATTTACGTGCAAGCAACAATTATCCATTTGCTAAATATATATAAGCAATATATAAGTTGACCTCGAACCAATGCCGCAGGTATGGTCGTAAACCCGGAAAGAAGGGTGCACAACTACTCTCGGAGTCCGAGATAATGCAAAGTCCCAGCGTTGAGGGGTCGAAAAAGGTTCAGCGAGACCCTTCTTAACGAATGCCCTCCAAAAATGCCCCGAGAAAGAAGAGTCTTTTGGGGCTCAGTATAGCAGTCATGTTAAGACGAAAACTCCGCCGTCTCGAAAGGGTTAAGCTTGTGTGTTGAAATTTTTGTCTACTATTCATTTTTGCTTTGCAAAGCTGGACTTTGAAGCATCAGAAATAATTTCTAAGCCATAAAGAAACTACACTCCAGATACTGAGAAAATTTTTGCATACCTACCTACCAGAAAATACTGAAGATGTTTGAAGTGAGGGTAAGAACTTGAGGGAGACTTATCAATTTCTTCCAATATCAGGGCACGAATCTCAAGGAGCACTGCTTCTTCTGCCCAAAAACTTCTTTCTCAATTGATTATGCATCGTTTATTTCTGTATTAAAATTTTCAGATATTACTTAGAGGGTTGGAGCTTATGGAAAAAAATCATGACTCTTTAATAACATTTTTAGCTATATAAAAAGTTCTTAATCTTTTACATATTAGCAATGTCTTTCTGACTAAAATATTGTGAAAAATGAACCTCAATATCACCAAAAGAGTATGATTATTTTGATAAATTCTGAGTCATAACTGTCTTAAAGGTGCATCCTTTTACCAAAACTAAATGCAATGGATTTAAAAAATTATTTCTATGAATATTTACAGCAATTTACTGTAATTTCCTCTTCATAGATTTTGGCTCACACAAGTTGGGATTGCATGCATCAAATTTGAGAGGCCCTAAAGAAATAACTATGGTGAAAAAGTACTTGGCATTACAAATTCGATATGCAATGCTTCAATGACCACTGACAAACACAATCAGGTGTGACCTGCTCTGAGGTGAAGTAACCTGCTCTCTTTCAATGCTTTTCTAGGATTCAGGAATTATTTTTATTGTTGATTTAAATTTTTTTCGTAGTTTCTTTCAAAACTATCCAGATTAATATGGTAAAAGTATGAAGAAATATTATTATATCAAGAATTGAACTGTGGATTCCTAATGATTCTTAAAGCAAATGTTCAAATTTCACCAAGCATTTTTTACTTGCACTACCCACTGCAAAACTTTGAGTAACATTCCAAATCATGGTAAATGGCCTAATAGCGAGCAACTAGACACAGCATATCTTCCAATTTATGTGTCAAGTTCAGATAGAAATGAAAAAACCTACCTATTACTATCATGTTAACCCAATTTTGATAATAAATTTTAGACCTGTGTGGGTGCAAATGAATCGCTCAAGGTTAATTCAGGCATAATACCAATTAACATTAACAAACACCCAGTGGCATAGCGAGGGGGGTCCGGACTCCCCCCCAAAATATAAAAGCACACTTACTTTGCATCACAATAGAAAACCAAATCAAAACCAATATTGAAAAATCATGAATTTACAAAAGATTTCTTTGAAAAATGAAGTTTTTTCGATTATGAAAAGTGTTAAAATTAGTTTAAAACCCTCTATATTCGTAGTACTCTGTTATAAAAGAAAATTCCCCCCCCCCCCCCCCCCGGTTTTGAACCCACCCCAAACAAAATTCCTGGCTATGCCACCGCAACCACTCAATGGTGAAGAGCTGGTTCCCAGAAAATTGCAGGGATTCAGTAAGGAAACTGATAATAAATTCACTGAAATTGTAAAACATAACTTTATGAGTCGGTAGAGGGCTGTTTCCTACAGCGTTTCTGAGCATATTATTTTCTTAACTATTATAAACATAAACATGATAAATAACTTTAGGAAGACTATATTACTGCAAATGATACATGGTCTATTAACTACACATGTATCCATACGTTCATGTTCATAATATGAACTTAGGTCCCATATGACCTGAAGATTTTCAAACTTTTAAATTAAAAATTTTAAATGGGAACAGTTTGGACATTTTTGATACAGAATAAATAAGACATTTGAGACTTGAGCAGATAATTATTCACACAGATGTAGTACAAATAATATGACTTGCTGAGTTAAAATTCAATACAGAAGTGAAATCGTAAACTGTTTTCGGGTGAGACGACATTTTTATAGCCTGACCAATACCTCTCCGTGGCAATAAGTATCAGTAGAAGGCATGGGAGATACCAAATATTACCATTACAGCTGGAGAAAAGTTTCAACTTGATAATTTTTCCGGCGACTCATCCATAAAGTGAACCTGTTCCATTCACAAAGCCATTGAATTCAATGGCCAATTACTTCCCTTCCGAAATGTCATCGAGGTTTATGGATACCGTGTGTCTCCCAGGAACCATCACCAATCCAAGCACTCTCGGCTCTTCCATGCTACCACCATCTAAATTAAGACCCGTAAAAATAAATCAGTACGAAAAACTGACATTAGCCACATATTTATGCAAAACATTTTTTGCTTACCTTCCGGCTTCAAATATTCACTGCATGAGCCCAATATTATGTTGCAGTTTCGGTCTGTACACAAAAAAATACCTATTAAGACTCGACCGTCGGTCATTTCGATTTTCATGTTCTTGTTAAGCCAGCTTCTCAATTTCATTTTTCCAGGAGTATCGGGTTTAGATGGAAAGTTTGTCTGTAAAAACAATATTCCTGTTACAAAAAAATACGTGCAGCCAGTGAATTTAGTTTAATTTTAACTTGCCTTAATTTTTCGAGATGAAGCCTCATTATTATCTCTATAATCCAATTCATTAACTACTTCCTTGTGCATTGCGTGTATCAATTTGGACAGTGGGGAGATAGGCGAAGACTCAGCCGCAAATAATTAATAACCAATCAGGATTTCATCACACTAAAGAAGCAACACCAGACGTACCCTCAATTCATAACATACTTCTGTTTGTGTTGCTTGCGATCACTTGCGATATTCCGTGCGCATTTCACATTTTAAGATGTGTTTTGTTATTTCAGAGCGCCAAGAAATCACGTTATGCTACATTCGAGGGCTTGTATTTAGGACCTTTTTGACTTATTTTAACCATTTCAATGTCTCAAGTAAGTAAATGTAGTAATTTTTTAGTATTTAGTTGCTCAGTAGTTAATATTTTTGGGGTACTGTGTCGTTTCACTTTGAAACTGTTGTCGATTGTCTAATCAATATGATGTTAATCGTACCACTACCTACGGTTTTTTCTAGGATATAAGGTCCTACTTTTCTATTGGGGCGGCTAAAGCCCGTCCGGGAAAAATAAGTGATGACGGAACCTCGAAGAGCAAAGTTAACGGAAAGTCGGAGAAATCTTTCAAGAAGAAAAAGACCATAATCATCGACTCTGACGATGAAGAAGATCCCCTACCCCCTTCACCTAAGAGGAAGAAACCGACCATCGTCTCAGGTTAATTTTAAAATTTCTCTCCTGAGGGTCGCAAAATATATTACTCTTTCCTGCACACTTTCACTCTTAGAAGTGATTGTCAGTAGCTACTAATCGTGGCGAAACCCAACTTTGTTGTCAGATGTATGTTTCCCTAAATTTTAGTTATTTTATTTGTTTTAGGAATTTTTTTATCCGCTTAGGACATGGTCACGGATTTTGGTGTTGTGAAATCCATACACAGAAAATCTCCACTCCATTCGCCGGGAAAGCATGAATTGCCCATGATGTTCGCATTATCGTCCACACTTAATATTGAATAAATCTAATGGAGGAAACACTTAAATATTGTTCTATATTTGCTGTTCTACACGACTACAAGATTGACCGATTGCTATCAAATCCATGCTGAATAAAGTTCTTGAAAGCCATGTCACTGATAAAGAGAGCTCTCTCATTTTCATTATGTTATTGAATGAGCAGCACGAATTTATCAAGGGCCGATCGACTACAACTTAACCCTATTCCAACGTGATGTTGTCAGACTTCATCAGAAACACTACCAAGTTAATATTGCTTATTGCAACTTCACTAAGTTATTGGATAAGGTAAATCACTCAAAACTACTTACCAAATTGGTGGTTTATGGCACTATTGGCCCTTTATTACCGTGGATAAAAAGCCATATTTTGGGAAGAAACCTTATTTCTAAAATCTGAAATTTAATTATCTATATTTTTTATTATTTACCTATTATTATACACATTCCTTTGACCCATTCACTGGCATACCCCTAGGATCTCATGTATCCCCTTTACTTTTTCTATTATTCATAAGTGATGCATGCTCTAATATGTATCCAGTTAAAAACCTTTTATATGCTGATGACAGAAAAATCTTTCATCTAACTGATTGCTATGATTACATTAATGAACTTCAACTCTGCCATAACACTATGTGCTCAATTGGGGAAATGCCAAGTATATGCAATTGAATTTAACCCTTTTGCTGCTACTCAATCTCTGAAAACCTACCCCTCACATGCGGCAAAAGTGCAAAGTGCATGGAGTGAGGAAGAAAAGGTACGTTCACAGTTTGGGAAAGGGTTAAACTAATGCAATGTTATGACTTTTTGTCTGAATAACGTCCCATTTCTCTATGACTTTCATATATATGACTCTTCTTCCAAAAGAGTCAATCATATTTCAGACTTTGGTATTGTTTTTGAAGTAATTTTTGCTTTAATGTGCATTTTAAACAAATCACCATTAGATCATATAAAATGTTGGCTTCCATAAGCTGCTTTTGTAAAGATTTCCTGAATCCGAACTGTATTATATTATTTTATGCTGCCTAGGCAAGGCCTGTCCTGGAAAATGGGTCTGTGATTTGGAATTCTTACCATGATATACTTATAGGGACACTTTGAAAAATTAAAAATAAATGTCTGAAACTATTTAATTACTAACTTAATAACATGAAGAATACTCGTATTATCTCAAGGCAATCTTTCTATGTACCATCTTTTTCTAGTCACAAAAATGCATTCAAATAGCATCTTTATTTTGAACAATGCAAAATTATATTGTCCCCTGACCTACTCTCTCACATTGCCATCTGGGTAAACATAATAAATACTAACCTCTTCCACGTACGACACCTCTCATCCTGCTATATGAGAGTTTATTTATAGATTAAATTAATGAATACAAAAGTCACGCAGATATTTGAGGGCAGCAGTGTCGCAGCGATGAAAACAAATACACAACGCGTTGCGCAGCCAGTTGAAGAAGGTGGGATTTTAAAATTCGATGATTTTAGAAGTTTTTCTAAAAACGAATACTTTTGAATAAAAGTATCCAAAAAAACGAATGCTAGAAAGTATCGGTAAAATGGCCGATACCCACTATCAGTGTCATCCCAAGTCTAAGATTAATGATGAACTGCGGTGAATATAGTATTCATTTTGATTTTTGTAAATTCTTGTCTAACTACTTTTAAGAGGTTTGTAATAAATGTGTAACTGTACATTAGCACTAAATATAACGATGGTAAATGGATCCTATCTACTTATTGTCTTTCATTATTATTCGTTTTATCTGATATTGTAATTTTTTTGTTGTAGGACTGATGCCCACGCAATAAATTTATTATTATTATTCCTCTGTTATGGTCAAAAATTTGCTTGATTAAAAATGAATTAATGTTGCTAATGTTTAAGTTTTCATGGTGTTAAATGAAATTAATATTGTAGAGGAAAATATTTTGGCCATCATGATGTGACCAAAGTGAAACTATAGCGAGTAGCACATATGATATACATATTGCAAAAAGATAAAAGTATGACATACCATATACTGGGTCTAAATATGCCCACAAAAAAAATGCACTGAGTAGACAGATATTACATCTGATTTCTGGATGTGTATGATGGTAGACATTAAAAGTAAACAATGCTAGACGTAATGTAAATATAATTGAAAATTGATGTATTTTTATTAGATGCATCGAAATTTGTAATGTCACAAAATAATGTGTGTGGTTTCTGAATGAGTCAGAGAGGAAATAAGGAAATATGGTATATTATGTTCATCCAAAATATCCTTTTATACTGCAAAGACTTGAAAAAATGTAATAACTGTGGTATAATTTAAATACACTTTAAAATAGGGAAAATAGTTACTTGAAACTTTACCAGAATAAATTAAAACTTAGTCATTTCTAATTTTGACTGGCAAGAGCCCATGGGACTTAGCCAGGCTACAATGCAGCATTTTTTCCATTTGTCTTTGGGCTAACATCATTTTTCTCATTTTAGACAGTAAGAAAGATTCATCAAAGGCGTCAGCTCAAAATTTGAAACCTGTGAACATCGGTGACATTTTTGGTAAAAAGCCAGTTCAAAGGACTGATTCAATCCTACAGAAAACCAAGGTGAATGAATGTTTTAAAGGGCATGATATTTAGATATGTGTCTGTTTCTTAAGAACCAATCATTACCGATCTGGTTGCTGATAAATAGAGAAGACTTTGAGCCATCTTTACAATTTAATTGTTTTATTTAATATGAAGTCTGAAAGAGCCTTTCTTTTCTTTTTGAGAGAAATTTTGTTCTTTTGCAATTATTTGATTGTATTGCAAACCATTATTATTTCCGATTTTGTGCTAGAGGTCCTAATCAAAGCAATTAACATAATTAACATGACATTTAATTGGGAATTGTGTCTGTTATCTTAAAATCTAGTATCTTTGAAGTAAATAGATATTATAATAAATTGACTATTGTTACTTGTGATTGTGAATGTATTGAAACTTTTCTTGTTTTTTCTTTGGCAATTTATGTCATATTTTGTCTAACTACAGAAAGACAAAGAAAAAAAATTAGTTTGTTTGAAACATATTCTTTACCAGACCCTACATTGGTCACCAATGTATATCCGAGTCCTGAAAAAAAAAAACATTTTGGGAATATGTTGTGCTTAAAGTACAATCTTCTCAGGTTTCAGGGAGGAGTCCAAAAAAAGAGGAGTCTAAACGACCGGCCAAAGCTGTGGAAGTTATCAGTGACTCAAGTGATGATGAATTTGCCAAGAGTTCTAGACATTCTCAGCCAACTGCTTTTGGCATGGACAAAAAGTTATCAGAAAAGCATCTGGAAAGAACGAAGGGAGAAGAAGTGAAAAAGGTTTTGAAGTTTAAGACTAACTCATTTCTTGGAATTCCCTGTTGCTTGGCAACTTTCGGCGTCAGCAGTCGTTCTAAACTCACTTTAATCATTCACTCAGTTTCCTACTTAATGTCCGATGAGCATCTTTATGATCTTCATTTCAGCACATGTGACAGAATTACATTACAGTACAATCTTCTCAGGTTTCAGGGAGCAGTCCAAAAAAAGAGGAGTCTAAACGACAGGCCAAAGCTGTGGAAGTCATCAGTGACTCAAGTGAGGATGAATTTGCAAAGGGCTCTAGACATCTTCAGCAAACTGCCTTTGGCAAGGGCAAAAAGTTTTCAGAAAAGGAACCAGGAAGAACGAAGGGGGAAGAAGTGAAAAAGGTTAGGAAGTTCTAGACTTCTCCATTTCTTGGGGTTCCCTGTTGTCCGTTGCTGCAATGGGTATAGAACATAATTGAGATTAATGGTTTAAAAAATTAATGATCATAATTATTCATTAAACTTTAGTATTTAGTTTAATTGTTACCTTTTTATTCAAGTTACCATCACCCTTTTATTTGTTAAATTTTACATTAACTGATTTATAGGTAACTTCAGTCAATTTTATTCATTGAATTTTTGTGAATGTTGACCTGTTCCAATTTTGCAAAGCTTGTCTTACAAACAAAGGGGAAAACAAAATGGAATTTATGAATGCAACATAACAGAGTAGTTGTGCAAGAATGCAATGAAATGGCTCGGAAAGGATACATCCAAGAAAAAACGGGGTTTAGTGGATTTGCTGCCCTTTTCAGGATGCACCCTCAGATGATATTACATGAGACCACTCAGAGACAATGTCTGCGATTGCAAGAGTGTCTCCTCAGTGATATCTTATCATCCATATCAGAGTATTGAACATGAGAATGAGGATCACCATCTGGCTGGAGTGTTATCTCATTCTAATTCCCCCAACTTGCTACAGATGATGCTCTCCAGAGGGGCGTGTTTTTGTCAATCTAATTGTTCAATACGTCAGTTATTTCATTGACTTTTCATGGTTTCAAAATACATATTAGACCATTCACATAGAATTTTTTTATTGTATTATCTCGAAGAATTATGGGTCTGTGACCTGCATGTGTTAGTGAAGGTTCCACGTGGGTTGTTTAACTATCCGTGCTACAGATGGTAAGAACAAGGGCAGTCACCTTTTGCCTGAAGATAAATAATGGTTTTCTGATAATTTTAGTAGTTTAAGACAGGGTTGGAATGAAATAATTTGTGAAAGAGCTTTTGGTGTCTAAAATGTCTCAGAATAAAGTACAAAAATTTGCAAATGTGCTTTCATACTTTCTTCTTTCCAGGAGTCTTTAATTGCTGTCACTAGTCCAAAGAAGGAAGCATCTAAAGGACCTCAGCGACTGATCCAAAAGGTTGAATTACTCAGTGATTCATCAAGTGATGATGAATCAGCCAAAAGTTCCAAGAAGGTTCTGGGAAGTAGCTTAAACAAGGATGCATCAGCTGTTAAGAAAGAAGTAAGTGAAACAAAACATAAGAGAGCTTTTGATAAAAATGCTTTTGATGAAACCAGGATGTGAACCTTGAAATATGAAAAAAATTGGATTTGAATTAGCTGCCTTTTTTGTCCTAAGAACTGGACACGTAAAAGGATAGTGGCAGCTAGTTGAAACCTAGAATTGTCAAGTTGCTGGTGAAGTTAAGTTCATAATTCTTGAAACAGTCGGGAAGGTAGTAGGATGGCAATATGTATATACTTACCAATTTTTTCCAATACATTTACCATTAAGACCAAAAGTGTAAATTTCTGCATGACTGACATTGAACTTCATTATGATTTGATATATTTATGCTTTTTTTACTCCAGGATGTACTCTCTGCTAATAATGTGTTGATTATAGCTTTTAGCCTGTCTTTCTTGCTTTGGTGAAGATTTAAATACCCTGGAATAAAATTTTCCACTGGTAGGTGTTATTTTGGTCATGCATAAAATATTCCAATAAATGTCAGGGTATTCCCAAATTTTATAAAAGTTGTTTTAGGATGTTGAGATCCAAATGTCGACAATTCCTGTGTGCTGGGTGTTATCTGGTGGATGTCAAACTAGAAAGGAAAGAAATGCCATTTTCATGAATATTCCAAAACATACTCCTCCAGTTTGTATCATAGACCTACATCAAAATTTTGGGCTTTCCTTGCTTCATTTTTGGGGAATTTTGTTTGAAAATTAGAATTTTTATGTAGGCTATATGAATACGAAATTTAAGTTGATAGAATGTGCAAAAATTATTTAAGTTATTCTGTCATTACATAATTTCCTAAAGTAGAGCTTGGCATTTGGTAGAGTGTGTTGTAGTATAGTCAGAAAGTTGAACTCCGTTCAAATATTTCTCAGGGAAAGTTTGAAACTCACTTTTTGAGAGGGAAAAGAAAGCAAAAGCAATAGGGTAGTTTCCTTCATCAAAGAAAACGAAATGCATTGATTACGATTCCTTACCCACCATTAGTGTATTCATAATATACAAATTATTTGGTTTTAGAAATCCCAGTTTTGACGAATGGCAACGGTCAATTTTAACCTTATTTGAAAAAGGCCAGATTGGCGCCAATGCGATTCCACTCCACGTGACGTCACAGGGACCTAGTTTCTATACGAGTAGATATGAGTTTTACTTTGTCTGAGATTACCAATGCATGCATGAGGCACAGAGCTCAAGGAAACATGTCTTAATAATCACATATTAAAAATACCTAAGTTCGGAAAGTTTCCTTTGTTTGATAGGGGAATAATAATCCTTATTTAAGCCAAGCGCTACCAGCTAGCAGGGTACTCTGCTACCTGCTAGCAGCCTGCGTCGTATCAGCGCTCAAGCCTCGCTCCAAGGTCACCTCACAGGCGGCAGGGGGAACCAGAAATACGTCACACAGACTTTTCCCATCATTCCTACATAGCCGTCGCGTTTTTGCATGCTTGAAACTTTTCACTTTTCGTTTAATCGCAAAAAATAGATATCGTCATAAAATCTAAGAGCATGAAATACGTACTCCGTGAGTAATAACCTTTCGATTCAGGCAATGAAAAAATAATAGGAAACCACCCTATTAGATTGATGTTATTAGAAATAATTGCTGGTGCCTTTTTGTGGAAGTTGTTAATCATCATAATAAAAAACAAGTTTTAGCTCTGCATTTAATTTAGTATTAACGGGCATGGGTTTCTGGAGATCAGTGCCATTCAGGCACTCAGCTTTGGAATGTCAGAATTCAGCCAATTCTGCTGACTAGCTTCCCAAAAAATAGCACTGCGCAGCTGAATCCTTGGTCATTCAATATTCAATAAAAAGTTAAGTTTACTTATTGTTTCCTTATGCAGGCTGATGTTAACCTTGAATGAAATAGTACTTGAAATTATTCGAGTGATGAAGTTATACTTGCCAAAGTGAAAATCTTTTTATGTTGCTTCCAAGAAGGTTCAACTTAAATAATTTAGGACACAGTTTATGTCCCACATAAAGTGAGTGTGTTGCTTTATGGAATAAATGATTCATTCCCAGAACTTAGCCAATTGCAAATTCTGCTAAAACTATGTGATTTCCCTCGTACATTATGCGTCAAAATTGATGCTACTGAAAGGTTCATACTTTTAAATGGTGAATTTTATTATCTGTTTCTCTCAGGTGTCTTCTCCAACAAGTTCTGTTCCCAAGAAAGGTGAGATAAAAGGAGTACGTCGCACTGCAGACTACCTCAGTATGTCGTCAAGTGATGATGAAAGCTCGGCCAGGGGTTCTGGAACCAAAGGAGGACAGTCTAAAGATAAGCAGAGTCCAGCAATGAAGGGTAACGGTGAAAGGAGTGAAGCAGCATCTCGAAGTCCTTTAGCTAAAGTAAAGGAATCAAATGAAGCGGCAAAGAGGAGTCATCTTGAGAGTCCATTGCAGAGGAAGGTGGGCCATCATAAAGGATCAGTAAAGGACGTTGCTCATGACCAGAAAACAACCCCGAGACAGAGGAAGAGGAGTGTCGGATCTGAGGAGGGGGATCATTATTCTGCTTCAAAAGGCGACGAAATGGATGAGTCTGAGAAAAAAAAGCAAAGGGCCTTTCAGTATCAAAGATATCTACACCGTGAAGGCCCTAGAAATCCTGGCAGTAAGGAAGTCCCTAAGGTAAATATGTACAACATTATTTGCATATTTTGCTTACCCAGGAATATGTGATGATTAGTTTTTTTCAGTGTTGCTGGTTTACCTTTGTGAAAATGGGGATGTCAACTCAAATGAGTATATGCTATTCATTAAAAGAATTCAATTTATGGAAAGTAAAGACATGTTTCAATGAAAGAAAAATTCCTCATTCAGGCATTCTCTTATAATTTTAAAATAAGAACATACGAAAGTTGACACACAATTTTCATGAGTTAGTGATGTGATTAAAGTTTTAGATTCATTAACTTTTTTCTGTACAACTACTCATAAAGAGTAAGAATCACTCACCAGGGTGTAAGCGACAGCAAACCACATAAGGCTTTGAAGTAATGGAGAAGTGGTGACCCACTCACCAAGAGTTTTTGATGCGATCAACATATCATGTATCTATGAATGGGTTAAGGCCAGTGATTTTTTGCTGTTAATAGTTCTGAAGGAGGTGAAGAATCATGAAACGGACGAATGCGACTCTTTATTTTTATTAAGGGTGGTTGCCAAGTAATTTGTGGGTTTTTTTTTAAAGGTTATGAATGACAATTTAAGAATCAATGTCTTTTTATACTTCAAGGATAATATTACAAAAGTGGAAGAACTCTCTAAAAATAATTCCCAACGGAGTTAAATGTGAAAATAATTTTTTTCAAAATGCATCATTTTCTTGAAGTTCTTGAGGGTATTCCGAGAAAATTTACCTTTACCAGTTACTAAATATAAATTTATCACTTCTCCTAATCTGGCAAAAATCTATGATATTTGATCTAAATTTGAGTACATGGGTGTGATTTATCTTTCTCCTTAAGATATATGATGACTTTTTGTCTGATGGGCAAGTGCTGAAATGAGGAACTTGCATGGGTCGTAGATTGCTCTAAAAACTATTTTGAATAAGTCAAATGGATACATTAGCTCGCAAAAATACCTTCAGTTTCTCCATTCAACATCAAAAGAAATAAAAAAATTGCATTTAAAATCGAGAAAAATTTCTCTGAGCCGACCACTGCGCGAAGACACCCGAGCGTTGCCGAGGCCAGGCGTGACGTCATAGGTGCCTAAACAACCGTAGGGAGTAGGGAAATACGCTGAGCGCATGGTGTAAAATTTGTTTTGAGGGAGTATTTAGCCGCTCATCGTCACTTTATTTTGTTCTGTTATTCTTGGGCAAGTTTTCCTATTGCTATTGTGCCTAGATTATTACTTGGGACATTAATAATGCGGCATCGGGATGATGAAGTACAAGCGTTTCACTTCGTATGTTTTAGTTATCAGAAAAATGGATGATAACGTTGCCACTCGTTCGATTAGTACACCTGAAACTCATCTACATCTACATAATACCCCGCAAGCCGCATAAAAGGCGTGTGGCATGGGGTGTTAGGACACCAGCCTTTTTTTAGGACACCAAAAATTGATGCCACGACCCTCATGGAATTTGTTAAGACAAATTATTGCTATACGTCGGCGGCAAATCGAGTTGTAAAAGAAACTTGTAAGTAATACTGGAGGATAACGATCGTATGCTGTGCTGTTGACATTAGAGTAAGCTGTGCTGTTGAATTTGGCAACGCCGAATTAGCGGAGAAGGTAGTCCTATCCGTCCTACGGTACGAATTCACAGCAAAACAGTCTGCACACAATCCACATGTGAAATCGCGAATCGGTTCCGCTGCCAACACACACACAAGCTAAAACCTATTTCAATAATACAGGTAAATCCATAAACAATATACTAGCATATAACATAAAATTATAGTGGGAAATAGGCAAATACTCTTATCAAAAACTGGATGTCACTGTCACATTCTTATATTCATCACGTACAACTTACAATAACAGAACTCGTTATGATGAAAACAACTATTTATTCACTGATTTAAACCCTTAAATTAGCCCACACAAGTGACACAGGTGACTTTTCTCACTACTATTCGTTGAAATAATGGAATAACAAACGTCACACACAGTTTTTATTTTAATAGCGTGATCGTGAAATGTCATATCTACGGTGAGCAACAGAGATTAGCACGCCACTAACAATTTTTACACCACTGTTAGACATTTATCGATAGCGTAATAGCACTTTTTACAATTCAATCACGATGGAACACTGATAACTCTTGGCCGATATTTTTCAACCTTGTCAAACTTTGTGCATTACAACCACTGGCACTGTGATTATTAGCAGTAGCGTCACGTTGAAAATAACACTATTTTGGCACAAAAATGTTCCTAGATGTCTCTAATCAGCGAGCAAAAGTTGCATTGACTGGAATTCACCCCATAATACAAGCACAGACAGTCCTAAACGACGAATTCTCCGGTACCCACGAATAAAGTTATTGTATATAAAAGCTAAGCGGACATTAGTAAACATCAAAATCGTTCTAATTACATACTTAAATGAATGATATGCCGTCTATAACATCAACTTACAATTAACGTATCCCCCTTCCAATGGCCGTGGCTCAGACTCCTGCAACGATGTTATTTAGGTATTATAAAATTTTTGGTTTAACTGCTCCAGTTTTATATTTTATGCCCTTACTCAGATATTAATATTATAAATAATGCAAAATATGAGGGCTTCCAAGCCTCTATCGTCGGATATTTATCTTTAAATATAAAATAATCAACACGTCTAACAAACGAAGCTCTCACAACTGCTGGCAACTATTACAAACAATCACAACAATAGCTTCGCGTGATGTTTAGGCACCTTTGACGTCATCGAGGCTTCGTCGGCAGTGGCTTGGGGGGTGAGGGAGTTTTTCCCGCGCTTTAAAATTCGTTATATTTATCATTAAATATCTCGCGAAGGAAAACTCAGATATACATGCGGTTTTCTTTGTTGTATTCAGAAAATAATTTTCTGTCCGCCTGTGAAATAAAAAAAATTCATGCAAGTTCCCCATTGTGCAAAGTGTATTAATTATGTGTGAACATGATAAAGTAAGCAAAGTTTCGATAATGTTGTAATCACTTTTTAAAATCCATTTATAGTAAATAAAATAAAACTGCATCGATCAATCCCTCTTATCACCATTATACCTGTCTACCACTCTACCTAAGAAATTAAGTAATTTTGAGAATTTTGTGTCCTGACTTTTTTCTGTAATAAGCATTCTGTTGGTATTGTTACGTATTTGTTTTTGAGGCACTATTTTGAATGTATGTATTTCTTCTCTTCTTGCAATTATCAAGTGTTCAATTGGTTCAGTTCCATATCACTTACCAAGCATTCCTTGTTCTCATTTATCTCTTGTAGGGCAGTCCTAACTGCCTTGCAGGCATGACATTTGTCATTTCTGGGGTTCTGGATTCTCTTGATCGAGAAGAGGCAATGGCTCTGGTTCAACAATGTGGTGGCAAAGTTACATCAAACGTCAGCAAAAACACTACTTACATTGTTCTTGGAGATGAACCTGGTCCTGCAAAGGTTACAAAGGTGAGAATTAGCTAAAGAATTGTACAGGATTCATATTTTATCGCTTTGTGTTTGAAAATACCCTTGTTTTTTCAAAAGTTCACAGGACCAAAAGTTGTAAGGTTTGCATTTGCGAACTTCATAAGAATGATACTTTTCAGAAACCTTGAAAAAACATAATACCTATTTTATGAAGCAGTGGTCAAATACATTGCATTTTTTTCATGGTGAATTTAAATGTTATTTATAATTTACAGGCTAGAAATTTGGGTACCAAGGAGCTGACAGAAGATGGTTTGCTGGATTTGGTGAGGACCAAAACAAAGGAATTAGAAGGTACTAGCCCCAGTGCATTAGGGAAGAGGACAATTAAAGAGGAAGAGGGAGAGCTTGAACTACGTTCGTCACCAGCTAAGAGACAAAAAATGAATGTTGAGGAGCTTGTGGAACAGAAAAAGCCAAGCCTTGCTAAGAAATTGACTTACATGTCACAGAATTACGATCCTCCCAAGGTGAATGTGGCCAAAGGTTCACTAGTGGCCTCCGTTAAATCAGAGGAAAAAAGTTCTTCAAGGACTCAAGTGGAAGATTCTCAAACTGGAGTTTCGTCTTCAGCATTGCAAGTGAAGGCTAGTGATACAATGTGGGTTGATAAGTACAAACCAACTTCCATCAAGCAAGTGATTGGGCAGCAGGGTGAAAAATCTAATGTGAATAAGTTGCTGCGATGGCTTTCAAACTGGCAGAAATACCATGGTCCTCATGGCAAGAGGCCTCCTCGACCAGGTGAAAATTTAGCCTATATTTTTGATATGTTCTAATTCAAACTACTCTTGAAATCTCACATAATTACTGATGATTTCATCTGACATTTGTTGATAATAAAATTAATGATTTTCAATTGACATTTCTTTTTTCAATACAGGCCCTTGGGATAAAAATGACGATGGGGGATTTTACAAAGCTGCTTTACTCTCAGGGGCTCCAGGAATAGGTGTGGTTATATGTTACTAGTTGACATTAATTTTTATCTTAAAATAGTGACAGGTTTTTCAGATGTTTGATTGCATGTACTTATTAAGTTTTGTTCCAAATGTTAAGATAAAAATTCAAGGCACTTAAAAAGTATCAGGAGTCATTAATTTCCATGATTATTGATTGCAAAAATCAGTTATTGAAGAGTTGGATTTTTGCTTGTGTAGTCTTAGACTTAAAAACAAGGCTGCGGTTGTGTAAAATTTTAAGTTTGAATCAATTGTTTTAAAATAAAGTACCAAATAATCTCATTCATTTATACCTTTGAATCTTTGAATATTATTTGCGTTTTCAATCCACTAATTTATGGCTTCTGTATCCTCCAGGAAAGACAACATCAGCTCTTTTAGTTTGTAAGGAATTGGGAATGGATGCCATTGAGTTTAATGCTTCAGACACCCGTTCCAAGAAGCTCCTTGAAAGTGAAGTCTCGGAGTTAATTTGTAGCAATTCTTTATCTGGCTACTTCAAAGCAGGTAAGAAATGTTAATTATGGATTTTTTATATAGTTGAATAATATTTTTGCTGCGTGTTATGGAAATTGTCATAGAAAAGGAAGAGCTGCATATTTATCTCCTTTGCATTGCCATCCTTAATGAACCATAAGGGCGCAACTCCTAGCAGGGTTAACCTCTGTGAAGCCTGGGAATGGAATTCATGGGCCTGGATGGGGAAGTGGTCTGTTTAGTAGCCCATTTTGGAAATGGATCCCATGGTTTGATTCCCAGTACCTTGGAATTTTTCTCATGGCAATTACATATGTTGTGTAAATTCGGATACTACCTATTCACGTGGGTGGATTGAATTATATAAAAATAATATGAGTACATCTTTGTTGGTAGCAGTTTTCCATCTGTTCTGATCTTGCATCAGTTTTTCCAATTATAAACCCAAGTTTCTCCTTTATCAGCTGTTTAATGAATTCCATCCTAAATCTGCCATGGCATGCATAGATGTTCCTTCAGCCTTTCAACATGGTTGCCTGCTACATACTACCTTTCATCCATCAATTGGTGTCCCATTGTGATTCTTTGCATTCTGAGCAGTTAAAATAATTTAGTGAGGGAGCTGTTGTGAAAATTCTTTTCCAGGGGATGAATTTTTTTTTTGCATTTATATATTCTTTTCAGAATTTGATTTGCGCGTTAGGAACTGATCATTTACAAAACCAGAAATTAAGGTTTAATCTGAAGCTGTACAAATAGTGAAGCCATGTTTGAAAACTTCATTACCTATTGTAAGTGGTGGACATAATCACCAGTAACAATTTTGTTTTTCTGTGGATTGTGCGATTAGTTCTACCTCATAAGGGTTGAGCTGTGACTCATGCATTCAAGTCAACTACATATTTAAGTATTAGGCCTACAAGCTCTCTGCAAAAGACAGACCTCTGCATCTCAAAATTTTTCTGTAAAGTCACTTTCCACTGAAAATTTTAAGTTGTATAGCCACCTGGTGAGAAACAAAAGAATAAAAGTTACCCTTTGAGAGAAAAAAAGATTGTGATATTGACAAAACAATAATATAAGTGTGTTCATATATTCCTGTTTACGTAACATAAGTTGTCCTTCATTACTTCTCAACTACCCTTAATATTTCTTGGGTTTTGCTCCTTATACATTTCATCCTATTATGTTTCGTACATAATGGCTGTGTCTCATATTACCAATCCTCTGTACTTTTTCTGTAGGATGATGCTCCACTTACCATTTCTTTCATTGTCTTGAGTATCTGCTCATTTTTTGACTTATGCATTCATTTGTTCATCAGCATTGTCATTCAATGATTCTATTATTTTCTTATCATATTTTCTGATGGTCAATGCTTCTGAGCCTTACAGGCAAACCGGAAAGGGTTGTCCTCTTACAGGTATTAGGGTTGAAAGAGGGGTAGCAGGCATTGTTATATGGCCAAGAATCAAAATTCCTATGGTCAAATATGAACAAAATGCTTCTGTAAAGAATGGTTCAATATACCCTTTAAAGAGATTATGAAATAAAGGCTATTAACTGCTATTTCTCACTATTAACGTTCAAGAGAATATACTGTATTGGAAGGTGAGGGTTTTGGGTTGTAAGCGGGGGACAAAATTTGGCTGATCAGTCCTCCGTCATAGAAAAACTCTGACTGACTCGCCTATGGAGTGTCACTGCCCGCATGAATATGTTTACATACTGGTTCCAAGTAGCACCTTACATAGTTGGTAATTGACATTTATAAATAATTTATTTACATCGTAGGCAAAAAGAAGGAAGAGGGTAAGAGAAAAGTATTGGTGATGGATGAAGTGGACGGAATGGCTGGGAATGAGGACAGAGGTGGTGTGGCAGCCTTGATCCAGCTCATTAAGGAGTCGAGAATACCAGTCATCTGCATCTGCAACGACCGAGCCCATCCAAAGATTCGCTCCTTGGTGAATCACTGCTATGATCTCCGCTTTCAGAGGCCTCGAATGGAGCAGATTCGTGTAAGTCCCACATTCATATATTGGAATGAAGTACTTAATGGGGTTCATCTAGTACCTATAGAGAGTTCGTATATGCGGACCTTATAGTCATCCATGAATGGCACCTCTTTGTTCATTACTTCCTCCTCCTCCATTTATTTACTTTTTGGCCTGCTTGACCTTAATTGATGTCTATGCTTAATGACTGGCATAAGATTTTACGTATGAAAATCGGATCATGTGTGGAGTACTGTAACGTCGCAGACCGGGCGTAAGTCTCAGGTCGCACATTTTAAAGTGTGTGTTCTTGCCCTTGGTGTCGGGAAGCGAATAATCACACACAAATACATATTCAAAGTTTTTAACCCAAAGTTTATTTCCCTTTAAATTCCCAAATAATCAAGTAAATGAACAAACATCAAGTAACAATGAACTTGTGTGGGTTCGAAGATTTTCGCGGCATTGATTAGATGATCTCTGCATTCTATTCGGGTTTTCACCGTGTCCATTGTGTTTTGGTGACAACAGTTTGGCTGACATTGCAGTCAGCGTCTTCAGGTCGAAGGTGAGGTAACTCGGAAAATTTTCCGCCTTTTATAGGCATAAAATTTCCTGCCTTATATAGGCGGCGGCTCCTCATCCTGCTGCTGCTCTCTCATTGGTTGGTTGTCCATCTCTCATTGTTGGTGGTCGGAGAATCCTTTTCCATGTGATATGGAGGCTGTAGCCTTGATCCCTGTTGAAATATGCCAGCGTTTTTGCTATCTCAATAGCTTCTCTGATCAGGCGAGGGAAGTATTTATTTTCTTTTGCTATTATCCTGGCGTCTTCAAAGAGTATGTTGTGTCCAGGTTCACTCCAAGCATGCTCAGATATGGCTGAGAGTTGGTGCTGTTTATTTTTAGTAGCCCTTCGATGTTCCTGCGATCGGATTTTCATTGATCTTGACGCCAGGATAATTTCTGAAATTTCTGTGCCACTACCAAGATTTGAACCTGAGCCCACGGGGTGGGAAGCCAACACTCTAGCCACCACTATTGGAGTGTGTGAGTTTTATTGTTTATGTTTTATTTTTATTGTCGTGTCCTCCCGTGGACAGCTCGACAAGGGGCGACTCAGAATTGGGATCTTGGACTAACGCTGAGGGATTCCGAGCAGCGAAGGTGGTCCTCTAGGAGGGACGGTATCGGGTAGAAATGAAAGATCCCGGGTTTGCCACAAGAAGTGTATTTGATTCCGTTGATTCTTGTGCGAGAGTGATCTCCTCCCTCGGCTTCTCCGGGTTAATCATTGAACTTCCCTTCCACGGCCCTGTGGGCCCCCGCTACGCGGGTCCCGACTCATGACGAATGACAAATCACGAATGACGTAAATGACGAAAATGACCTTGAGTCAATGATGCATGCCGTTTTTAAGGCATCCCCACATCCGACCACCCCTCCCCCTCTGTGAGTTCGAGAACCTTCCAACGGTACGCCATTCCTTGCTGAAAAGTGCAAACGCATCGGCAATCAAAAATGCGGTTCCCACTCTCAGCAAAATTAGCGCAGTGCGGATATCGTGGCTTTCCTTTTATGAGAGTGCACTCGCATCGTCTATCCAAAAAATGCATTCCCCGCCATCAGCACAATTCGCACCGGGCAGGCATAAAGGAAAGTTCAAGAGACCCACGCAGGAAAGGTGAAAATACGATGAAGAGGACGCATAGACCGACCAAAAGAATATGCACGCATCAACAAAAAGAGTGTGAGGACTTAGTCGAACGCAAAATGAAGTCGGGATTTAACAATATGATCCATATTATTATCGTCAGTAGTCTGTTTGGATTATCATTGTTGTCTTTGTTTGGAAAGCACAGTTGGTATGTGTATCTATGCCCTGTTTTGTGTTAGGTAGTAAAAGTAAGTAACAAAGAATGACATTCGAGCTCCTTTTCTACGCTCTGCTTTCGGTGTACTTAACTGATGAGGAAGAAATCACAGGGTTCCCACTCAACCGTGAAAACCTTAAAACCATGAATAAGCCGTGAATTTCGTCTGCCGTGAAAAAACCTGGAAATAGCCGTGAATTTCATCATAGAACCTAAGAAATCTCTCAAACTTGATTGTAGAACTACGATAGACAGATTAAAAGAAAAATCGATGTTTCGATCATGTTTCAAGGCCGAGTCACGTGCAGATACTGTCCACGCATTTATCTGCACACGTATATTCGAAGCGCAATTATGTATTGGTCTATGTGCCATGACAGCACATTAACCTTAAGCCTGTGATTGGAAGACATTATAAAACTTCTATAAATTATAAAGATATTATGTACAGTGCAACCTCGATATAACGACACCCCACGGTGCACTAATAAACATTCGCTATAGGGAATTGTCGCTTTACCGGAGGTGGAGCAAATAATAGCCAATATACCTGTTGGGAACAGATATTCAGGAACAGGAGTGGTGCGCCGACAGATAAACATCTATCCGATAACCGTAAGCATAAATCCATACGAAAGGCGATGTTTTTTTGCATCACTAAATTTCCTTACTCAAATAACGACTAACTATTCAAACAATTTATAAGCGCCGCACTGAATAAAAATCATGCAAAGCATTGTTTCGTCAATCATTATATTTATCGAACGACAGTTTACCACATAAATTTGAGACTGAGCACTCCATTAACAGATCACTAGCAATTACAGAGGTTAAGGAGTCTTGATGAAAGTCTTCCGGCGGTGAAACCCTCGCTATGGCGAGAGCCAACGCCGAAAGGGTCTCGTAAAAACGAATTTTTTAACACGCTTATTATAGGGTCAATTATCAGTGCATCGGCTATCTCTCGTAATAGCGGGGGTGTCGCTATAGCCCGTACTCGTTTTAACGAGGTTCCACTGTATGTAGTTAATCTTATAGGCCTATCCAAAACTTTTTTGCATCCTCAATTTAAGGTACCTATTAGGCTAAGGCTGCTTATCATTTGGGAAGGATGATGGGTGTAAGGGTCTCATCCTTATAATTAAGATGAATTTTGGGTTATGATAGGTTCAGAAGGCTTGGAGAGAGAGAGAATCTCATGCCATCATTGAGGCACCATGACCTGGACTATATGAGTATGAGAGGAATGAAACTGATTTCATATGAGTAAGAAAATGAGCATTGATTATAATAATATACAATAATTATCTGTCGAGTCTTGTAAGCAGTACTCATTTCTATACTAGTATGTACATATTTTCTGTTGCACAATTGTTTTAGCTTGGTATCCTATGGTTATTTTTTCTGCTGCAAGGTAGTGTTTGAAAGTCTTTGTTTGTAGGGTGGAAGGGGCTCTTGCCATGTACATATGTATTGTAGTTGTATAGTGAATTCTGTATTATAATGGTTTCTCTAATTGTTCTTGGAGATCTACTTGCGCATGTGCTTCTTTTCTGTGGCTTAAGTTTGGGAGTGATTACAGTGATGGTTGATTTATCTGGAATGCCTTAGTTATAAGTTATCTTACTATAAATGCCAGTGGAACGTGACAATGGTTGCTGTATTTATTTTTATATTCAGCTTTATGCATTACTTAATATCTTCTGTGAAAGGTGTAATTGTTTTGGCAATAAAGAAATTCTTTTTATTGCATTCTCATTTAGGCTACTTAATAAGTATATTTTCCATTTTTTTTTACAGGGAGCAATGATGTCAATATGTTTCAAGGAGGGAGTGAAATTGGCTCCTGAAGCTCTAGCAAATCTTATAACATCAACAAATCAAGATATCCGACAGGTTCTACATCAGCTCAACATGTGGTCTGCAGACAAAAATACCACTAAAACTGATGGTAGTCCATCCAGTAAAAGGAAACAGACTCTTAAGGATGTGCGACTGGTAAGTGGTGGAATTGAACTTCATGAAATTTACGGTATGGTTTCTTTAAGTAATGAATACTGATGGCTTTTGTTGTTGATTTTTTTTGAGATGACAGAGGTAATTTATGATAGTTCATGAGTTGTTATTTTTTGTATGTGCAATAACATGTTTTATATGCATTAAGATTATACTGGGTCTCTGCAATTATGCATTATCATTGAATGATAATTTTTATGATTTTGGATTTATTTGAACAAAAGATACCAGATGTGAGTTCAGCGTTGAGGGTGAAAGGAGGTCAGCATGCTAAGAACTCAAAATTTTCCATGTTTCTCAACAATATTGGTGCAATGATTGAGATACAGTAAAACCTCGTTTATTTAAACCCTGTTCATTCAACATAATTCGTAATTCAAAGTTGTGGGCTGTCCTTGGCAAACAGCATGGGAAATTGCATTCTGGTAATGTGAAATTGTGCTTTACATGTTATTCACCGTCTAATTTTGCCGTGCCAGTCTCGTTTGTATGTATCAGGTAATTTGAAGTCATCCTCGGCATAGGTATACAGTAGAATCCTGATTTAAGGTTTTTCAGGGGGGACAAACTTTAAAACACTAAATGTGGAAAAACACTAAATGAGGACATGACATTTTTTTCAGATTTTAGGGTCTGTAATGATTGAAATGGCTTTTTATGAATAAAAAATATTATTTTACGTAACTAAAAGGTGCTGCATGCAGCAAAAAATTCATTGGTTAAGTGTTTTCAGCCCTATGAAGGTTGCGGATAATACTTTTCAGGAATCAGCTAAAAAAATGGGTAGTAAAAATAAGTAATGAGAGGATGACAATTGTTTTAAAGAAATATTTTAAGAAAAATTTAAAATGCATCAACTGAAAAGCATTCCCACACGGAATATTATTATGGAAATTAGTGATTCCATTTTTACCTAATTTCAGTGGTCTCGATGAAATTTTAAATATTTTTCTGTAAAAGCGACATGTAGGTGACTATAGCATTTCTAATATAATAAGAAAAGGTGTAAGTAGGTACTCGAAAAATCGTCATTGCATCTATAAAGATGAGTGAAATAAAGGGACAGCAGAAGATCGCTAATCCCGAAATCTAAACTACCGAATATCTATAGTAAAAGGGAGGTTTTCTGGAATTATACCAACTTAACGTTTTCTGTTGCCTCGGCGAAACGAGGGATTTATGAGCCTTTAAAAAGCCTCCCGTGCGCACATTTTGGATTTCGAGGTCATCCAAAAAAGGAGAATATTATTTCTGGTATGCGTACAAGTGATTCAACTCGATGATGGCACCAGATTCGTTGTCATATATCCGCGGCCTCATGCAGGTCGAATGGAACCGGGAGAAGTTGTTTACGCGGCGTGCCTCTGGAGTTCGGCAATTTCGTCAGGGTTATGATGTCGAAGTCAACCATCAAGGGATACCTGCCGGATTTTCGTATTTTTCCGCGCTCATCTATTCTACTGTGAGTATGCGGTAATTTTTTTCCCAGTATGAGCGATTTATTTTGAGTCATGGACCGTGATAGTTCGTCAAAACTCCGATTGTCATTCTCTTTTGACATTAATTAGCACCAGATAGATATTTTTGAATCGACGTCGATATCAACCAGCCGCATGTCGGTAAATTGGCTCCGGGATATCTAAATTACGATGTAAAATAATGTTGTTCTGCAGGGAAAGAATGCTCTCACTCACGGTCATGACAGGGGAAACACTTCCTCTGTTCTTTCGCTGTTCCTCCGTGGAAACTGACCATGGAATGGATTACAGAAAGAATCTTCGAGTGAACTGCGCAATTGATATTGGGCCTCCTCTTTTGAAAAGAGAAAGTAGCCGACTGGAAAAAGTATTGGGCTAATAATGGACTGCCCATAGGGAGTAGAGTTAAAAGGGGCATAAGCCATCAATTGAAAACATTACGAGAAAACATTATTGTAGCGGCCCTCGGAGGATAACTCGTGTCATCAGTCGTCACGTATCATCGAAGTCAAGTTCAAGAAGTGAAGGATAAGGTAGTTCGAGGTTATTAAGGGATGACTTTGCTCCATTAGATCGGATCTGATACAAAAAGTGCCTGGTGTTTGGATCAGAAGGGGAGCGAAACATTACGAGAAGACAAATCACCCAGCTTGCGAGTTGAAGGTCGCAGCGCTGCGCTCGCGGAAAGCAGTTGAAGAAGCGTTCCCCGGTAGATTCTATCGACTCTTGGTAAACTTTCATGAGACTGTTCTTGTTGATGAGCATAAATTCGAAGATTTGGATGAACCGTCATGAAAAAACGTTAAATCGAGCAAAAAAATCTTGAGCGGGACAAATTTTTACGACCATAAATGCGGAAAAACGCAAAATGCGGAAACACTAAATACGGATAATTTTTACATTGTCCTAATAGGGAATGAATTGGGACCCAAAAAAATAAACGCTAAATGCGGAAAAACGTTAAATGCGAAGACGTTAAATCTGGATCCGACTGTATTAACAAGACCCATCAGCAATTATTTTGAAGTGATTAACAATGGCCTTCTGATTGAAACCAACTTCATATTTCTAAAGAAGCTGTTGTAACTAAATCATGTATCTCACAAGTTGATACTTCGCCACTCCATCCTCAGATATTTTTCTTTGGGCATCAAGGTTGTTGACCATACCTCCAGAAGGCACCAAGACTTTTTTCGTTAATGTCTTTTTCTAGGCTTGAAAATGAACTATACCACCCTCGGTACTAAATATACTGGGTTCATTAGGAGGAGGGAGGAAAGGAACATGTGAATGGGTGAAAATCATCTCGAGAATCACTTACCTACTTCAGAGATTGCCTAGATCAGGGGTGGTCAGCCTTATGCACGCTTGGCAAGTGGAGCAATTATTTTAGCACACAGTGCTGCCAGGACACCTCTATCTCACACAATGGGCTGGCATTAGAGTTTACTCTCATGTCAACTTTGGCACTCAATCACCAAGAGGTTCGCCACCCCTGGCCTTGATACTTCTCTGCTTTTTGTCCCTGTTGTTGAGTCAATCCCACTATTTCATCCGTGCATGAACCTATCCATAAAGTCTCTAATCTTGCCCCTTCACTAGGACTGATCAATGGATTATCCATTCCCATGCCTCTCTCCAAAGCCATCCATCTCTCCGTGCTTCCATAGCAGGTAATTGGAGGTGATTGGAGGAGGTGAATTGTTGCCTTGGCAGGTCTCAGTTTTATGATATTAAAAAATTCAGTATACAGGATCATTGATCATTGAAGAGAATGCTGAGGCAAATATTTTAACATAGCATTGGCGACAGATTTTTTCTGTTGCCCAAGTCTCAATGGTGATGGAGATAACTATAGATTTATACATAATTGTTTAATTACAATAAAATGTAAAATTAAACAAGATTTCTCTTGATTCATGTTTTGTTTTCATGCAAATATTTGTTAATAAGATGAAAGTTTACAAAATTAATGCTCTTTAATTTGGAAATGATCCTGGCAATATTAAATAAAGTTTCAATTCGATCCTGGGTGGAATGGGCATTGAATTCTGGGTGGGCAAGTGCTCTTTCTCAAACGTTAAGATCAGATGAAGGTTCCATAACCTGAAACTTACGGCAAGGATGGATAAATTTTCCTGTTAGGTCAAGGTGCTCCATTTGCTGAAGACTAAGATTATGAAGCATGACAATTTATTTGTAGAAGTAAGATATTCACCTCTTCCCTAATGTTACAACTTAACCTTTAAAGGACTGCTTTAAATCCCAGATGTATCACTGCATGGCCGGGCATTTTAATGACCTAGGTTTAAAATATAAGCAGCTCTCCAGATAACTCTCGAGCGACGAAACTCATTATAAGCCGATTTTAAATGAAGTGTGTCTTAGTGGTCCCTAAAGGGGCCGCAAGGCCATAAACGAAAACATTAGGTGGTCTCTTTTGGGACTGCAAGGGCGATAAAGGTTGACTGAGTCAAATTTCCTGAAGTGGCCTATGCTTGCAGTTCATTTTCATTAGGATTTGTGAAGAAAAAGAAGTAATTTGGCAGGTAAAAAATATAGTGAGGCAGAAAAATATCATAACAGACGTTCCTGGCAAAAAGAAATGTTTGCAGCCTGACAAATTGTGAACAATACGTACAGTGTTTGTATGTGGGAGACAATAGGCACATGGATCATGTCAGGACTCCTAACAGGAGTTTTTTGAAACTAATATTCATAATTAATCACAGTAGTAATACTCCATGCTTAATGTTAATATCAACTGATATAGGTTTTTGCACAGTTTAATGCCATATGCTAGGTTTAGCTTTATAGTTTTTACAGGTTGGCTACTCAGAAAACAGTGCTAAGAAGCTGAAACCTGGGTTGGTGGTTATTAAATTAAGTGTGGACTAACTATTGTGTTTCATTAAGGCTATTATCGTAAGGGTCTCCTAACAATGTTCTACTTATCAACTACAAAGTATTTATGTCCATGCCCTGTTTATTACATCCAACTGACTATTAATTAAGTACCGTATTTCTCCGAATATAGTCCCCCTCTGAATATAGTCCCCCCTTTAATTTTAAGGCTTCAGTTTCGGGAAAAGTAAAAAAAAAAATGTGTTTGAATACAGTCCCCCCCTTTGCTTTTACCACTGGCATTTTTGGAAAAAAAGGGGGGACTATATTCAAACATATATGGTACTTAGGTGTTAAAAACTTGAGTCAAAAAGGTTATGAAGAGCATTAAGTGTGCTTAGGAATATCAGCTATTGTATGGCTTCCTTTTTTTTTGTTGAAAGATATTCCTTTGCATCTGAACTGTGTAATCACCTTTCACATTCTGGTAAACAGCTCATCTGAATACTATCTCAGTTTTATTACATGCTACCAATCCACTTAATTGTTTGAAGATAATTTGGGTAACTGGAACTCCTAATAAAGTACAGACTACTGAACTGGATTGAACAAACTTGTGGTTCTAGTGAAAGTGATTAAATAACTGCGTATGTTTAAGCATCAGTATTTTTGCATTGCTTGAGTGGATGTGATTCACAATTTTAAATTTTTATTTTCTTGATGCAGGGGCCTTGGGATGTTTTAAGAAAGGTGTTTTCTGCTGAGGAAAGGCGGAACACCACTATAAATCAGCAGGCTGAACTCTTCTTTTATGATTACAACTTGGGCCCCCTGTTTGTATTTGAAAATTATCCTAAAGTTTCTCCAAAGTCAGCCAGGTAAGTTCTGTGTTTTATTATTATTTTTTTTTTAGTTTTTTAAAATATCAATATATTTATTGGTATATTATGTGTTATTACATAATATATGTGGTGAATTTATACTGCCCCTTTGACAGCCATCTGCTATGTTTTTCACTTTTTTTGTGGTAGTTCCATCTTGTGTGTCATTTCCTTGTACGATTTACAATTTGTACTTAGTTTTTTGTGCCTGATCCTCTACAACCTTCGTAATATGGCTGGCCAAAATTATTATTTATGTCTTTCCTCCGAATTTTGTGCTACTTTCTCCCAATCTTTTCTTAACTTTTTTGTTGTCGTAAGGTATGGGTGATGGATTTTTTTAAATTCTGTATATTAGTTAAATAAACCAACAATGCCCTTGTTTTATACAAGATATAATTGCACCTATATGATAATTGTACTCCTTTTGGCACAGGAATTTGAAGAAGAGATTTTTTTGTTGTCGTAAGGTATGGGTGATGGATTTTTTTTAATTCTGTAAATTAGTTAAATAAACTAACAATTCTCTTGTTTTATACAAGATATAATTGCACCTATATGATAATTGTACTCCTTTTGGCACAGGAATTTGAAGGAGAGATTGTCTCTGTTAGCCCAGACTACTGAATCCTTGGCAATGGGAGATATCATTCAGAAAGTGATCCGTACAAATAATGCATGGAAACTTCTTCCTTCTCAGGTATGTTATTTGTATTTTTCCCTGTTAAGTTACTCAGGTTTTAAAATATTTATTGTTAAAATGTGAATAAAAACTTGGCGCAAATGAGTTAAGTTTATGCATGTATATCATTACTGACTCAAATATTATTTAACATTCTTATCAAGTTGATTACAGTTGCATTTTTCTGTTATCCAATTTTTGTCTGCCTTGACTTTTTCGTAATTACAGTTTATTGTAAATTTCATAGCATATAAATCATCATATAAGGGGAAGGCCACATCAATGTAAGCCCCTGGCCTGAAAAATTCTTGGGTCGTCATTGTTGTTGTTTGTGTGCTGCAACACTTGTTACTATATCATTAGAATGATTTTTATTGCTTACATTTTAAACAAATAAGTTATTGCTTTAGCTGAAAACAAAAATCAGGATTTTGCATCACATAGAAACGAAAGTTATTGAGAGAAGGAAATATATATTTCTTTATTGCCAGTGGGATTATCAACCAGCCCATGGAGTATATGGGAAGAATACCATTAGGCTTACCAATTCTGTATCAGGAAATACGGGTTTCCTAAATGTTCTAATCATAATCAGTACGCTTGATCAACAAGGCCATAGTGTGTGCAGCAAACCAACTAAGGGCTTTACCCAGCTTAGACAACATGGTTAGTGGTGGCTAAGTTCCACCTTATTCTAGGCCCAAAGTCCATGTGGACAAAACTAAAATTCTCTGCCAATCCACTAGTACCGGGACTGTTTAATAAAGGAATCAATGCAATTAAGTTGGAGGAGAACTGTATGAATCATGATACTGGGTTTCAATTGAGTCATATTTGAAACCAATCACCTAACATATTAGAAGGATTCAGAAAAAAATAACCATCTTCTCTACCACCTTCAGCTATATGAAAGCCCAATGAGAATTGTGAAGACACTCATTCCCATATGATGATAGCAGAGGAAACTGCTGGCTGAAAGATTAGCAGTCATAATAATGTTTGAATTCACTATCTTTGAAGTCAATGTCAAGGAAATTCAAGTTTTACCTGTGATAAGTTTTTATAGAAACTACGTTTTCAAGGATATGGAAAGTGATTGGGTTGGCATAAGAAATGGAGGAATAAGAGGCTTCATTAAATGGGGAGGGAGAGAATAAAGTGACTATCTTTAGGAAAATTGAATTGAAAATACAGGGTGAAACCTCCATATTGCTATTTTGTTTATAGGGGGTTTGATATACGGATGTGATTTGTGTGTTGCGTTGTTGCAGGATGAGAAAAAATAAATCTAGATTGAAGATGTCAATCACAAGCGTAGAAGCTATAGGGTTTCCTGGTGGGCCTTTTTTTTTTAAGGGAAGAGAAATTTTGACCGTGGCAACAATTAAGGGTAACTGGAACGATAATATCTAATGCCTCATGCGTGGCTCATTGACTGACTTGTTTGCTAAACATATTTGATTTGTGGGTTGTGTTGTTTCAGGTTGAGAAAAATATTGGAAAGGAATTAAATTTGAAATGGTGCAAATTCTGGTTTTTCCATGCACACATTTGGTCCATTATTTACAATTTTTTGTGTATTGAGGGCATCATACTATATAGTACACCCATGTCTCGTATAGCGCAATTTCGATTAGTGCAATTTCGATATAGCGCAAATTCGTTCCTCGGGGAAACATTGCAACGCAGTGTAGCCTAATCAAAAATCTTAAACGCTCTCGTGATAAAACGTGAACTTGCGCTAAGTACACACGAAATTTCTATCAATTTACGCATATTAATATTATTTCTTGCCTCAAATCTTCTTTTTTGTTTATATATTAATCGAAATTCATTGCTGCGCAATTGCCAAAAGTATTACTCGTCATTGGGTCTAGATAGCCGGCCTACCGAAGATTTATCTCGTCTCCTTAACAGAATGATAATAAATAATTTAGATCGTTAATTAAGCGTGGGGCTAGTGGAAAAGTTTTTTTTTCAGCAATACGGTTTGAGACGTATTTTTGCCGTCGTAGGTTACCGGGCGATTGCCTTCCAGGTAGAGAGTCTACGCTAAAGCCTTCAAGGTCATCGGTATTCACGGGGGAGAAATGGAGCGGTGACCGAGTTGCGCATGAATAGCATCAACACATAAAAGGGTCCGCTATAGTGTCTCAAACACAATGGCTTCGTTCCCTCCCCGCAGTCATAGCCCTTCTGCGTCTCAGGAATACAGTTCAGCAGAAGAAGGTGATTTAGATAGAGCCATACAGGGTAAAAACCAAGAGAATATGGCAAAAAATAGGAATGCGTGTAGAAAAATCAAGAATTTATCAAGAAAAACCATTAACCTAGAAGAGGACTTGAGAGAGGTCAATTGCTTTGAAAATGGAGAGCGTCAAAGCGATATTGCGCGGAAGTTTAAACTCACGATGCCTTATTCTGAATAAAGACGAAGCTAAAATATCAGTGACCTCAGCCGCACCAACTTCAACCAAGCGGTCTACACATACGGAAAGTTCATGGTGAATCAGTACAAAAAGACGAGAGTGGTAATCGCTCCGAGACATTAATTGAAAGCTCCGGTTGGTTCCAGAATTTAAACGGCAAGCAGGTATTTTCAGTGCGGCGATATCAGGTGAATCTGCAAGTGTTGATAGCGCAGCCACCACAACATTTTCTGATGAACTCCAAGCTGTTATTGAAAGTGGCTCCTTTCCCCCTCAACTAGTTTTAAGTGTTGATGAGACGATATTCTTTTGGAAAAGAATGCATTCTCGTTCATTCATTTTCAGGGAAGGAAAACCTGGGTCAGGTTTCAAGGCATTTAAAGACTGTTTCACGTAGCTGCTAATGACTCGGAGGACTTCAAATTAAAATGATTTATCATTCATAAACTCCGCTAGCTATGAAATGGCATTTAAAGTAGCATTTTCCTGTCATTTCGATGAGCGACAAAAGGGCCTGGGTGACACAATAGTTGTTTTTAGACTAGTTTGAAAAATCATCAACTGCCGGCAACGCATTACGATCCCCTGAGATAGCAGATGTTAGCCCACCCGCACGACAGGACGGAATTTCGAAAGCACGTAAGAATTTTTTTTAACGTGAATAAAAGTCTTTGAATGCGTGAATACTATCTTTAAAGATGTTTTAAACTATAAATATTTATAGAAATAATGTTTTCTAAGGCTTTTTATGGGAATATAGATGTTTTAGAGGAAATTCAATACCCAAGACCTATACTACCAGGAACGCATCCCTATCTTCCCTATGTTAAAACGCTCTCGTATAACGCAAATTCGTATAGCGCAAAGACCCCAAGGAACGCATCCCTTGCGCTATACGAGACATGGGTGTATATCAACAATTCTGATAGGGAGGGGATTGGCACTTTTTTGATGTGCTTTTATTTCTGTCTGGAATCCACAGAAACAAGTCTTTGATCCTGAATTTCGATCAACCATCCAAACATGTTATTTATGTAAAATTTTATGGAAATTTTTTCCCGATGACCACCAATTTGGCCGCGGATTAGTAATTATTCATAATTAATCCTGGCTGGATGTGATACCGGGAAATACATAGAATATTCTGTCTCTTTGACCTCTAAAATATTGAAAATGCATGCATCCCACTATTTCAGTGCACATCTCTGGTCGATGGTCTCTCAAATCAAAAACATGCACCCGATCTGGTATTGGCATGCCACAACATTGGGTTGTCGTAAGCCAAAAAATTTCTTTCCTGACCATGTTGGGATCTTCAAATCTTTTAGGAGAATTTAATTAATCAGAATGGGATGTACCTTCAGCCCCAAAATTATCTGTGGAATAAAAAGGGAATAAATGTCTTAAAACGAATTGTAACCCCCATGCCAGATCCAATATCCATGATAGCCTGAAAAAGTGGTGTATTCGAAGGTATTGTAGGCCACACTTGCACTTCTACTTCTCATAAGCTGCGCAGACTGTGGAAATGCAAAAAGGCATGTGAACACGGGGCTATTGGTCAGAATGTAGAGAAACTCTAAGGATAATGTGGAATTGGGAAAGACATTGCATATAAGCGAATGGGAGAATAATTTCTAAGTAAAGAATTTTACTATAGAGAGGTTGTTTTCCTGACTTGAGCCCACTTGAGGACTTAGTCATTTGCAGGTTTTTCTGCATGCATAATGTTGGGGAAGAACCAGGGACCAGGGCTCTGACTTCTTTGTAAGGAAGTTTTCATAAAATTTCACTTCATGGAAGTCCATCATAAAGAGGTTTTACAGCATATGCATATTATTTTAAGGCTTGTTATTTCTGTATGTGCAAAAAAAGTTTCAAAATTCTCTTTTGTTAACATAATCATTAGTTTATCCTGTCAAAGTGATTGTGTTATGGAAGTAGGCAAATTTTTTAAAATTAAACTATTTTCATATTTAGGATATGGTGCTAATTCACAATTATTTTTTCCTTGTGCATGACTGGAAATTTCTAATATTCTTTTGAGAAATGTTCATATCAATATTTTAGAGATAAAGACTAATAAGAAAATATCTCATAAAATATCACGACTGAATTCATTATTGGTCAGAATATAGAGGAACGAAAAACTAAGGAAAATGGAACAGAAAATTGAATTAAATGGAAGCAGTGCCAGGAAATTTCCTGAACTTGTGAGAAGTGCAATTAGGGTGTTTATCATATCATTTAACTAGTCTTTCATTAGTATCGAGATTAATGATATTTCTTGAGATACCAGCCTGACTTGTTGCAAAGCGAAGATAGATTTCATGGATTCTCCCTAGATCTGCTTGGACCTCATATTATTTTATAGTTTAATTATTTTATAATTACTGTGGTACTACTTCAAATTGCTATGAGGTCTTATAATATCTCTTGTGATCTAGTTATAAGTATTTTGACATCTCATAGCTAATTTCTAAACCACTTTCATGGATTCATGTGTTGATCGACTGCTTGAAATTTCCTTAAGGGTTTTGATTAAACTATTATGGTAGAAATATATGATATATTTGGGTCATTCCATTTCAAATCAACCAGGCCATGACACCCACCGACTCGGATTTTCATGAAACTTGCCATGGTCAAATATCATGGTATGATTAGAGATTGTGTGCAATTTTAGCCTCCAATTGTCAATTGTTAATGAAATATGAGTAATTGAAATTTGAGCATGACCCCTAAATTGCCGCAACGTGCGACACATGGTGATTTTTATTTTCATCCATAACTCCATTCCCGTGAGATGAAAAGACATGATTTTTTTTTCTAAAGCTAAGGAGTCCATAATGATCCCACGATTGTCATTAAATATTCACTGCATGAAGTAAGTCAGCTGCAAAAAAATAAAGTTTACAAAAAAATCTCGCTTGTACCATTTTCGATTGTGAGCATCCACAGGGAAAGGCCATGCGAATACAGACTCATGGTTCAGTTTAAAATAATCATTAATGTATGAGCAAAGATCCTGATGAAAAAAAATCATGAGTCCGGCGTTCCTTTTAGTAAAAAAAAATTCTCATTCATGGTCACGGGAAAAAATGGTATTTTTTTCAAGCCACATGGAAATGACACAATTTAGAGGAGAGATAAGCTTATACTCATGATTAAAAAATATTGGAGCATGCATTATCTCACTATAGTGTATGCTACTGGCTCTTACAGTAGGAAACACATAAGCAGTCATGTCAATGTACTCCCCCACATACTGCTAATTTCGTGCTATCAGGGCTATTTGAGTAGAGGGAGTTTTAATTAAAAAAAACTGCATGAGCCATGGTAGACACATTCTACATTCCTTTTAATCTTAGTCCAAAGACCAGATACATTTCATATCCAGATGTATTGACATCACAGGAATGTACATTATTGAATGTCAAAGGGAACCGTCATCAAATCATTTGAATTGAGAAATCTTTCAGGTACTTCACACTAATGCTTATTTTCAATGTTTCATTTAGTGATTCTATATCATTGGAAATTTAGGTAGAAACAGTACAATTAAATAAACAACCTTACCAATTGATTTGAAAGTGAGCCTCCTCTTTTTAACTGGCTGATCACATTCTAAGATGTCTTAGTGTTTTTCACAAAGTCTATATATATTTTTTTAATGTGGTCCACTTCCTCCCTCAAGAAGTAGTATGACCTCCCAGAGCTTGTAGTTGCAGGAGAATTAAGCACACACAATATGTGTCCTAGTGGCACACAGCAAACATCATCTCTCTCAGGCCAAGAGAATGAAGGTGAGGGTCCTTTAGGCGTCATGAATTTAACTGAAATATCACTTTCTTCATGGTTGAGAGCTTCCACTACTCCAATGTACCACTGCATGCTGTAAATACAAGCTGCATATGAACCAACAACCAAATTATCTGGGAAATCCACTGTTACGGAACAAAAATCAAATATAATGCTGTACTCATCATCCAGGCCAGTGAACTTTGCAGCGACTTTTCTATCCAATAAAGGCACAAAATGATGGAAGTTTCTTGTACCTGGAATTGTTTTTGCCTTGGTGGATCTTTCAAGAAGTTTACTACGTGACCAAGCCACATCACTAGACTTAATGTAATGGATGTTGATGTTTTTCACATTATCTCTACAAAATTCATACATCCCGCTGCTGTTTGTTATTTGCTGTGCCATTGGGCGTTGCAGGCTGGCTTTCCTCGCCATTCGTTTAATTGTACCACCTATACCATCACAAGAAGACTTCCCATGGCTCGTGGAAAAAAAAGACCAGGTTGCATTAATGCCATAGTCATTATAATGATGGCACAAATTTAAAAAAGACTTGCAGTTTTTATATTGCCCAGCACATCCATCTGTGAAGTACTGAACTTCTTGGATCATCGGCGAAGTTCTCTTTAAAAATTCTATCAGGTGGCGTTGCACTTCCATAACAAAGGCCACATCATGGTTAAGGTCATCAGATATGAAACAATGAGATGAGGTAGTGAGAGTATACTTTCGAGTTATACTTTAAGTCTCACTTGTCAGAGTAACTGACGAAGGTAAATCTTCTCCGGATACTTTATTTCTCCCCACTAGTAATCCGAATTCATCAGCTCATCTGGCGCTACCCTACTTAGCAATGAGTGGGTAAGTTACCTTCTCTGAAGGACAAAAATAATTAATGGCGCAGCAGGTCATGCTTCACCCACTGCAGTATGCTCTGCGTACGCCGTACGCGATAGCATCAGTTCCGAACTTCACCTCGTACAAGTAGTTCCGTACTTTCCAGGATGTGTTGACTTCAAGCCAGCGAGTGTTTTCCGTGTGGGTTTAATCAAGTCCGGTTTCATTTTTATTAGTTTTATTTTTATTTATCTTCTGATCATGGCCCTTTCGAAGGAACAAGTAGGAACTTTAAAATATGGGCTCAAAATCATTGAAGATGAAGAAAAGAATCCGAGCTAGAAGTGCGTGGATATTGCAGAACGCCTCGGGCTGTCCGCTAGCACATGACGTTCGGGGTTTTTCACATGGAGCGAGCTATCATGTGAAAAGAAGTGGGATGAAGCCGAGGATCAGGTGACCGTGCCGCTGACGACGTAACATTGTTCACGCTTTACGCATTGCCTCAATTATATTAAAAATATATTTATTAGAAAGGAAATTTTCAAATAATAAACTATTTTTGGCCTTTGTGATCGATCTCACAACCAATCACTTCGCCGGCAAAAGCGGTTGTTTTAGGCACACTATACATATTGCTCTCGTAAATACGTGTATTTAAATGGCGTTTGATGTATAAGAATTTTTATATCAGACAGAAATCCATAATAGCAGTGCAAATGCCGAGTGGAGTACAAACATTTTTTAGCGAGGTGGCGTGTTCCTTTACGACATTTGAAAGAGATATTAGGCGAATCAACAATATGACCAAAGTGTTTCGATGCAGTACTAATATTTCTGTATTCGGCTAAAATCTTGTTTGAATCCTGTAATGAATATCATAATCACTAGCAAAAAAAATTCCTGCGTTTCCTGTAACATAAGCAACCCAGCCAAACATTCCCGCATTCACCGTTTTTCTTTGTCCATCCCCATGAAAAACAATAGATAGAGGTTCCACTGTAACTCCTTCATAAGGTACATCTTGAATGTTACAATGTTTGATATTCAGATAGGTGTACTTGTGATTAACTGCTTACAACATAGATAATGGTGTTCTGAA